>NW_004955594.1:263491-265343 GCF_000276665.1 Chinchilla lanigera
CAATTTGTAATTGCCAAAGTGTGGAAGCAACCCAAATGTCCATCCACCAAGGATTGGATAAGAAAATTGTGGTACTTTTATATAATGGAATATTACTCAGCTATAAAGAAAGATAAACTCGAGGCCTTTATAGGTAAATGGTCACAACTAGAGAAAATACTTGTAAGTGAAATAAACCAGCCCTCCATGTGTAAGCAACATATTGTCTCACTAGTATAAGAACCTGAAGGAGCGAATAAAAACCAGGAGGTATGACAGACATTGTGAAATGAAAATGCCCAAAAGTAAAGGGCAACTGGGGTGTGGGAAACAAGAAGGGGACATTATGTAAGTATGTATATACAGGATAGCTAACATAGTTGTGCTACTGTCTTCTATTTCTCTACAGTTAATGATTACTTGTTTGATCATACTGGTATGTCTCTATTTGTTTTCCTGAGAAGCCACTTTGAAAATATCAATGGGCAATATAACAACCATGGTTAATTTCCTACCATTTTGTCTGTAACTCTGTTTTGTTTGTATTGTTCTCATGCTATTTTGTAAAAGGACATCTGTTTGTTATATGTTTTCCTTCTTTTATTTTTTAAAATAAAAAGAACAAACAACACTGAGATTCCATCTCGCCCCAGAAACAATGGCTATTATCAAGAAATAAACCCATAACAAATGCTAGAGGGGCTGTGGGGGAAAAATAATCCTCCTCCACTGTTGGTAAGAGTGTAGACTGGTACATCCACTGTGGAAATCTGTTGGGAGCCACTAAAGCTGGAAAATAATTACAGGTGCAGGATGAAGCCAGCCTGAGGACATGGGAGCTCCTCGGAGTAAACAAGCCATTGTAACTTGTTAACTGGTTGCTGGGCAGCGAGGCAAAAATTAACCAACCTCTCAGGGTATAAGTAAATGCTTTAATGTTTTTGGGCAGTTCCCCTTCTCTACTCAGGAGAGAGGACCTTCACCTGACCTCGGCTATTATCTCTTGTCTTTATTTTCTAAATCCTCTTGGCATTTTCTCCTGGGGACCACCAAGAGACCACCGAGTCCCACAGAAATTGGTGTGAAGATTCCTCAAAAAACTAAAACTAGAGGTTCTATTTGACCCATCTATTCCCTTTCTTGATATCTCCCCAAAAGAATTAAAAGCATCCTACCACAGTGATATATGCATATCCATGTTTATAGCAGCACAGACTGTAAAAGCTAAATTTTGGAAACAGCCTAAATGCCCATCAACTGACTAATGGATAAAAAATATTTGTTCTTTATACAATTTTTGAAGTATATTTTATATATAGTTAAATGTGTAGACCTTAATTCTACATGTGAATGAGTTTTGAAAAATATATACACTCTGTTACCAACATCACAATCAAGATGTAATACATTATCCTTATGCCAAGAGTTCTCTCATTCCTCTTTTCAGTAAATCCACATCTCCTCTTCCCCAGGAAATCATTATTCTTTCCATCACTAGAATTTGCTTCTGTAATTTCTAGGATGCTGTATAAGTGGAATCCTAAACTATATTTTCTTTTGTGTCTACTTTGTTTTGCTGCCAATAATGTTTTTGAGATATGTTTGTTGCTTCTAAGTACTTCCTTTATATGGGTGAATTAGTATTATGTTTTATAGAAATACAGTTTATTTATCTCTTTGCATGTTAATGGGCATTTTTATTATTTGCTGTTTGCAGCTACAAGTTGAATATTTTTATTCAAAATTCTTAGAGCCAGAAGTGTTTTGAATTGTGATTTTTTTGAAATATTTGCAAATATATAATGAAATATGTTAGGAATGGGACCCAAACCAAAACACAAGGTAAATTTATAGTTCAAATACACCCAATATA
>NW_004955594.1:265443-266981 GCF_000276665.1 Chinchilla lanigera
AGGTAATTTTGTACACTTTAGGTGTGACTGCATTTGACAGCAATTCGAATTTTACACTTGTGGTATCATGGGTGTTCAAAAAGTTTTAAACTTTGAAACTGGTATAATTTGGGCCTGGCTCATGTGTTAGACACTTAGTCTTCCATTTGTGGCATTGTTGGAAAGTGTTAGATTACATATATTGCTTTGTCTATGTTGAAGCATCCCTGCAACCCTGGAATGAATCCTACTTGATCATAATGTATGGTTTTTTTTGATTATTTATTTGCTGCATTCTCTTTGCCAGTATCTTATTGAGGGTTTTTTTTTGTTTGTTTGTTTTTTGTTTTGTTTTGTTTTGTTTTTTTGCCTTGATACCTTTAAAGAGATTGGTCTGCAGTTCTCTTTTTTGGATGGAGTAAGAAACAGTATTTTTTCTATCAAACCAAAGTGCCTCCATTTTGTAACTGCCTTCCATTTTAGGAATTAAGTCCTGACTCCAGAAGGCTGCACAAGATCTCATAATAACCTAACGGTACTTTTTAACTTCCCTATTCCACAGTTGTTTGCTCAGCTCTCATGTCAATTCCATTAGCCAACTGAGAACAAGCCTTAGTCAAAGAGGAAAAACTGACAGACCCTTTCTCTGCATTAGAAATAAAAGATAGGGCAGACTGCCCACCCAGCGTGCTTCCTACCTTGCTTTAGAGATGTTCACAACCTTTTGAAGAGTAATTTTGCTTTGTCAAAACTTCAGATTTTGGTGTTTGTTCTTGTGACCCTGGGGATCTTTATGCCCAGGAGTTGGGGGATTTTCTGGTTTGGGTATCAGGATAATGCTTTCTTCCAGGAATGACTCTGGGTGTACTGTTTCCCTTTTGGTTTCATTGAAGAGTTTGAGAACTATTGGCATTAGATCTCCTCTAGAGTGGTTGTAGAATTTGGCAGTGAATCTGTCATGACCTGGGCTTTACTTGAAACGTTTTTTTTTATATTACTTCTTTAATTTCACTGAATGATACTGGCTTATTGATGATTTTTATATCTTCTTGGATCAGCTTTGTTGATGTATTTGTATCTAGGAATTTAACCAATTCTCAATTTTCCATTTTATTAGAGTACAGGTTCTCAAAGTAGTTATGAATAATCTGGATTTCAGCAGAAACTGCTTTGACTTCACCCTTTTCATTTTTAATTGCATGGATATGGGTCTTTTTCCTCATTTTGATAAGTTTGGCTAAGGGTTAATCTATTTTGTTTAATCTTTCAAAGAACTAACTTTTTTTTATTTTAAAGAGAGTAGTACATGAGACACAAACAAACAAAAAAATAGAACATTGGTAGCATACGAGTATCACGAACATAAACAAATCAAAGCAAGAACATTCAAAGTGATACAGGGTCTCAAGACAAATTAATACAAATCAACAATGGTTGCTACATTGCATATCGCTATCCTCAACTACATTGCTCAGATTATCAGATATAAGAATGAAAGATTGCTCAAACCATTAAAGAGAATAAGAAAATAATTCTTCAGTAAAACCTGAGAGATAATA
>NW_004955594.1:268996-304213 GCF_000276665.1 Chinchilla lanigera
TGGTTTCCCTAATTTCTCTCTCAGTCTGTTTGTTACTTGTGTACAGGAACGCTATGGACTTTTGAGTGTTAACTTTGTATCCAGCTATGCTAATGAATTTGGTTATAAAATCCATGAGCCTTTTGGTGGAGGTTTTGGGGTTTTCCATGCAGAGTATCATGTCATCTGTGAATAATGATAATTTCACTTCTTCCTTTCCTGTCCTTATTCCTTTTATTTCTCTCTCTTGTCTAATTGCTTTAGCCAAAATTTCCAGAAGTATATTGAATAGGAGTGGTGACAATGGATATCCTTGTCTTGTTCCTGATTTTAAAGTAAAAGCTTTCAATTTTTCACCATTTAGTGTGATGTTAGCCATTGGTTTGTCACAGACGGCTTTGAGCAGCTTGAGGTAAAGGGCATCTATTCCTATTTTCTGCAGGGTTTTCATTATGAATGAGTGTTGGACTTTATCAAAGGCTTTTCTGCACTGATGGAGATGATCATGTGATTTTTGTCCTTGGCTCTATTGACATTGTGCATTACATTAATTGATTCACATATACTGAACCATCCCTGCATTCGTGGTATGAATCCACTTGGTCATGGTGTATAATCTTCTTGATGATTTGTTGTATTCTGTTTGCTAGTATTTTATTGAGAATTTTTGCATCTATATTCATTAGGGAGATTGGCCTGTAGTTCTCTTTCTTGGTTGTCTTTCTTTGGTTTTGGTATGAAGATAATACTCGCCTCCAGGAATGAGTTGGGAAAAATTCCTTCCCTTTCAATTTCATTAAAGAGTTTGAGAACAATTGGTGTTAAATCTTCCCTAAATTGCTTGAAGAATTCAGCTGTGAATCCATCTGGACCCAGGCTTTTCTTCACTGGCAAGTTTTTAATTACATTCTCAATTTCACTGGCTGATATTGAGTTATTCAGGATTTTTATATCTTCTTCATTCAGCTTTGGTAATTCATATGTATCTAGAAATCTGTCCATTTCCTCTGTGTTTTCCATCCTGTGAGAGTAAAGATTTTCAAAGTAGGTATTGATAATCTTCTGAATTTCTTCAGGATCTATAGTGATTTCACCCCTTTCATTCCTTACTGTGTGTATCTCGGACTTTTCTTTCCTTTTTTTGATAAAGTTGTCTAGGGATTTATCTATTTTTTTATTCTTTCAAAGAACCAACTCTTTGATTCATTAATTCTTTGTATTGTTTTTTAGTCTCCATTTCATTAATTTCTTCTCTGAGCTTTATAATTTCCTGCCTTCTTTGGGCTCTGGGTTTGACTTGCTCTTCTTTTTCTAGGAACTTGAGGTGCAGCAGAAGATTGTTTATTTGTGCTTGTTCTGTTTTCTTAAAGTGGGAGTTCACTGCTATAAATTTCCCTCTGAGGACTGCTTTCATTGCATGCCTCAGGTTCCTGTAGGTTGTATATACATTTTCATTTGACTGTAAATAGTGTTTAATCTCTACTTTGATTTCATGTGTGACCCATTGGTTGTTCAGGAGGATGTTATTTAATTTCCAACTGTTTATTGAGTTTTTGTTTTCTTTTGTCATTAATTTCCAGTTTCATTGCACTGTGGTCTGATGGTATACATGGGATAATTTCAATTCCTTTGCATTTACTTAAACAGGTTCTATGTACTGGTATATGGTCTATTTTAGAGAAATCCCATGTGCAGCTGAGAAGAATGTGTACTCTGTTGGGTAGAACACTCTGTAAAGGTCTACTAACTACATATGTTTACTTGTTTGGTTAAGTTCTGTTATTTCTTTCCCAATTTTTTGTCTAGTTGATCTATCTGTTTGTGACAATGGTGTGTTAAAGTCCCCTGTTATGATTGTGTTGCTACTTATTTCATTTTTCATGTCTGTTAAAATTGTCCTTACGTAGGTGGGTGCTCCTATATTTGGTGCATAGATGTTCATGATTGTTATCTCTTCCTCTTGAAGCTTCCCCTTCACAAGTTTGTAGTGACCTTCTTTATCTCTTTTGATTGTTCTTGGTTTGAAGTTCACATTGTCTGAAAACAGAATAGCTACATCCCCTTTTTTCTGGGTTCCTGTTGCATGGAGTATTGTTTTCCATCCTCTAATTCTCAGTCTTTGAATTTCCTTTTGACTTAAATGTGTTTCTTGTATACAGCATATAGTTGGATTTTGTTTCCTAATCCACTCTGCTAGTCTTCTTCTTTTGGTGGGTGCATTGAGACCACTTACATTGATAGTTATAACTGATATGTACTGGCTTATCTTTGTCTTGCTATTCTCCTGCTGCTGGATCCTCCGTTTTCCCTCGGTTTAATTGCTTGCTCTGCTTGTTGGTTCCTTTCTGTTGTTGTTCTTGAAGTTGTGGCCTGTTTTATCTCTAATTGGTCTGTCATTCACTCTGATTGATACTGTCAAGCTTCTTCCTATTATTGGATATTGTATCATGCTGTTCTATCTGTCTGGAATGTTCTTCCTTTTCCCACTACCTGGCCAACTCCTATTTGTTATTTAAACATAAGGTTATAAGGGCATGAGTATATCTTGTGTCTGTCTATCATTTTTACTGAAATCTTATTTATAAAATCTGATGTACAGTAGGCACTCATTAATGTTCATTTCATAAATGAATACCTTCCAGATTAAATCTAGGCTCACATTATTCAGTTATTCCTCTTAACACCAACTCACATTCTAGGTATAACTTTTTGTCTAGTTATGGTTCTAGGCAATTCTTAATAAATATTTACTAAATATCTACACAATTCATGTTATGGTTGGAAACTAAATATGAAAAATAGAAGTTTGCCTCTCTCAAGAAAGTTTGTGTTCATTGCAGGGCAGAAACATGCTAAAGGTGAAACTGTAGTCCAGAATAAGTGGTGTACTTTAGGCATGTACTGGATCCAGTGGGTATATCAGACCCATGGAAAATGAGAATAGAAGTTTATCTGGGAACGACAGTAAATCAACTGCAGAGGAGGGTAAAATGTAAATTGAGTAAAAATGAAAAGCAGCAAATTTCAAAATAAAAAAGTGTGGGTAGAGCATGCTTTTCAGAAACCATTTCCTTTATTATCTTTTTGACATTAGAGTAATACTTTTCATCTCTAATAGCTACAATACTGTACAATTTCCTACTTTTAATATCTGTACATTATATTTTCTTTATTTTTGCTCTCAATATTTTCCTTTTCCTTGAATTTCCATAGCACATACTATTTCAGTACAATTTTTTTACATGCATAAGGTGGTCATTCTTAACAGTTTATTTGCTTCCAATATTGGCACTGTACATGGATCAGGAATTCAAGGTGCTCAGCTTAATGAGAACCTAGGAGGTAGTGGTATGTGATGTAATTAACTTCTAGAAAGTAGTACAAGAGTCTTGAAGCAATTTTAGTTCTAGTAAACCTAGATAAGGCACCGTAAATAGAAAGTAATGGGGAGACTCCAGAGGCACACTGATATGGCAGACAGGGTATTAAGGTTTTCCATGTAGCATTATGATTTCTCCTCCCTGAGCTGGTGTCTCTAATCTGTTCAGTGAGGGCCACAAAGTAGAGCATCTCGCCGACCCAGTCCTTTTGGATGGGAATCTTTAAGATGCCTCCGCGGAAGGATAGGTATTTGGCAAGCAAGGCACCCACTCGACACGCCCGGAAGGAGCGGGGCGGGGCCTCCAGGCTCGCGGCAGAGCCCGAACAGGCTGGGGGAGGGGAGCGCAAACTCCACAGTTTCGGTGGAAAAAGCAAAGGCCGTGCTGGGCTACACACCCAGGCCTTCCTTGCTTGTATTTCTTCACTGTCTTTGTAAAGTTGGGAGTCGCGACCTCGGCACAGGTAGGTCCCGCCCCATGGGTCGGGGAAAAGTCCTGGGTGCACGGGATGAATGAGTTTGCCAAGGCTTTCGTTTTCGGGCCTGGGGCAGTGGAGGCTGGCTGTCGTCATGGTTTGTGCCATTTGCAAGTCGGAGTCCGACTGGAGATCAGTGTGGGGCTGGATGGGCCTAGCGCTCAGGAAGAGCTGGAACAAGCTAGCGTTAAGACTGACGCACAATGTACATTGTTTCAAATGCTGTTGGACCTTCCACTCCTGCATGTGTTACTCACCTGGTATTTGTATTTCAGCTAGTCTGTACGTTCTCTGTGCCTCACTTTGCTCAGCCGTGGAATAAAAGGGTAAATCGTCTTTTACAAGAGTTTTGCAGCACAGATTGCTTTCGTTCTCGTATCTACTGATACTCTGACTAGATTTTACCCTTTGTCTGTCCCTACAGAGCAAGGTTGCCTAGGTAGTGCAAGAATAGAGAATAAGGGAAGTTAGGCTAGGAAATCCTCTGTTGAGAAAACTACTCTGAAGAGTCTTTTAACACTATTGCAAACGACATTCATTCAATTCATTAATTGAATGTCAACTGTGAATAATGTTCTTGTGAATGCTTTACAGTTAAGATTTTAACTAAATGCAGAAATGTTCTGTGTTGAATGAACAAAGTACAGTATACAGTTAATAAATATCTCATGATAAAAGAGTTGGGTCATTGTACAACTAATCACTGAAAGAAAAACTTGAGCTCTCATATTTAGAAACACGTCCATAATCCACTCTCAAACGATGGTCTTTTACAGTTTTTTCATAGTTTGTTATTGATCTGTTAGGCTATGCTGGACTAAAAATTATTTGCGTAAACATATCTATAGTAAATTTACCAAGTGGTGCAACCATGACTACAATCCCTACTAGACATTTCCATCATCTCAATGCCATCTCCCTTGTCTGTTTGCTCGCCATCCTCATTAACATGCCCAGCCCAAGGCAACTCCTCATCTAATTTCTGTCTCTATGGATTTACCTATTCTAGACATCTCATAGAAGTAGAATCATACTGTATATGGCCTTTTGTGTCCAGCTTCTTAGGTCCATGTTATAACTGGAATCAGTACTTGATTCATGCATGATAATATTCAAGTGTATGTATGGACATTTTTTAACATACTCATCAGTTGACAGATATTTAGATTGTTTCCACATTTTTTTATTATAATTCTACTATGAATGTTTGTGTACAGTTTTTTGGGAGAACATATGTTTTCAGTTTTCTTGGGTAGATAGCTAGGAATTAAATCGCTCAGTCAAATTATAACTCTATAATGTTTATTCATTTCCCAAATTGTTTTCTAAGGAAGCTTCAAATCCTCATCAACACCTACTATTTTCCCTTTTATAAAACATATATATATATGACCAGCCTTGTGAATGTGAATAGCATGTCATTATGATTTAGATTTGCATTTTCTCAATGGTTAATTGAACACCTTTTTATATACTTGCTAGACATTTGTATATGTACTTTGGGGGAAATATCTACTCAATATTTTGCCCCTTTTTAAATTGTGGCATTTGTTTCATTATTATTGAGATGTAAATGTTTCTTACATACAGTATTCTGAATGCAAGTCCTTTATCAGATAAATGATTTGAAAATATTTTCTTCCAGTGTGTGCTTGTATTTTCATTTTCTCAATCATCTATGTTGAAGAGCAAGCATATTGAATTTTTCTGAAGTCCAGTTTATCATTTTTTTCTTTTGCTTAACCCAAGATCATGAAGGTTTTCTCCTATGTTTTCCTCTAAAAGTTTTACACTGTTATCTCTTTCATTTGTGTTTTCTATACATTATTAGTTATTTTTGTATATTGTAAGGTAAAAGGCTAAATTTATCTTTTTTTGTACATGATTATTTTATTTTCTCATCACCATTCTTTGAAAACAAATATCCTTTTTCTACTGAATTGCCTTGGGTCCTTCTTTGAAAACCATTTGAATGTTTATGTCTCAACTTCATTTGTGTTCCATTAGTCTATATTCCTGTCCTTATGCTAGTCCCATATTGTCTTGAATGCTGTAACTTTGTAGTAAATATTTAAATTGGAAATGTGGGTCCTTGAATTTTTTCAAACTTTTTTGTCTATTCTGAGTTCTTTACAGTTCCATGTAAATATTAAGTTCAATTTTTGTCAATTTGTATAAATTACCATGCTTTCATTTTGATTGGGATTTTATTGAACACATACATGATTTTGGGAGAACTGCCATTTGAAAAACATTGAAATTTTCAATCCTGAGCTTGAAATACCTCTCCTTTTATTTAATTCTTTTTTTTTTTTTTTTTTTTTTTTGGTTTTTCTCCGGTACCGGGAACCGAACTCACGACCTTGCGCTTTTATTTAATTCTTTGTGAATTTTATTCAGCAATGTTTTATAATTTTCAGTGTGAAAACCTTTCCCATCTTTTGTTAAATTTATTCCTAAGTATTATATTCTTTTTGCTGATATTATAAAAATAGCTTTATAATCATGTCCTGATTTCTCTTTCAAAGTATATAGAAGTACAAATGACCTTTGTATATGGGTTTTGCATCTGGTGACATTGCTGAGTAGAATTATTTTTCATATAGTATGTGTGATGGTGTGCTGTATTTCTTAGGATTTTTCTCATATAGGATTACAGCAAAGGCAGTGTTCCCTTCCCCTCTTAATACAGACATGTTTTATTTCTTTTTCTTGCTTAATTCTTCCAGCTAGAATCAGTACAGTAAAAATAAAAAAAAATAAAAATAAAAAATAAAAATAGAATCAGTACAGTGTTGAATGGAAATGATAAGAATGAACATTTTCCTTTTGTTCCTGACCTTAGAGGAAATCATTCAAATTTTATCATTAAATATGATACTAGTTGTGTGAATTTTGTAGATGTTCTTTCTCAAATTGGGAAACATCTCTTTTGCTAGATGGTTTAGGTTTTTTTAAGTCTTGAATGGATGTTGGATCTTGTTAGATGTTTACTTTTTCTGCATTTATTGAAATGATCATGTAGTTTTTGTCCGTTGTTCTATAAATACATTATTAACTACTAGAACATGGTGTAAATTGATTTCTGGGTATTAAATCAACCTTTCATTCCTGTGATGAATCTTTTTTGGTTATGGTCTATAATTATTTTCTGTTTTTATGTTGGTGGATTTGAACTGATACTATTCTGTTGAGGTTTTTGCATCTATATCCATAAGGGATATTGGATTGTAGTGTTTATCCTGTTTGATGACAGATACCAGCTTCATAGAATGAGTTGCGGAGATTTTTAATATAAGATGTGTCTATATTTATAATTGTTATACCTTCCTGATGTATTCACCCTTTCATCATTATAAAATGTGCTCCTTGGAGTTTAGTAAAGAAGAGGAAAGGAATAAGCAGAGGTGGAGATGTAAAGAGGATCAAAGTTTTTATACATGTATTAATATGCCAAAATGAAATCCATTATTCTATATAACTAATATGTAATAATAAATTATTTATTATAAATTATTATAATTGTTTATAATTATATGAGATATTATAATTATAATCTGTTGTAATTATTTATAATTATTATAAAATAAGATAAAATGTCCTTTTTATTCAGTGCCATTTATTCTTTAAGTCTACTTTGTCGATATTAGTATTAATTTAACCACTCTAGCTCTCTTATGGTTGTTCTTTATATTGTATGATTTTATCTTTGTTTTCTTTTGGCCTTGTAATGTGTCCACATTTGAAATATCCTTGGAGTCTGTTGCTTTATCCAGTCTCACAAACTTTGTCTTTTGACTAGACTGCTTCACCTGTTTATATTTACTGTAATTCAAGATATGATTGTGCCTTAGTTACTTTGTTGTTAGTAGGACAAAATACAGTAATACCCTGGTTGTCCAATGGCTACAAGCTCAAACCTTCCATTACTGGAGCAGCAAAGTTCCAAAACAGAAAAGAAATCTGCTTGGTGTCTGTAACTTTGCTCAATAATCAAACCAAAAATTCACTTTGAAAAAACCTGTTGGGGCCAAGAATGGGTCATGCATAATGTCTCACCATGGACACAGAGGGGTGACGCTTCAGTGTAAGGGCTACTGTCTTGCAGACAACATACAGTGCTTGTGTTAGTGCACTAAAACATTTATCATTGTGGTTTATTTGCATAAAATATTATAACCATGACACTAAAGAAAATTAGTGATACGAGCAGTAAAGCTAAGAGGAAAACTGTGAGAACTACTGTAGAGTTAAAGAAAGAAATCATTGCAAAATTTGGTGCAGTCCTGGAAAATGAATTTATAAGTGTAATTTTTGGAACTTAGGACCAATTATTTTATTTTCCATTATTTCTTACTCTTTTTTTTGTATCGGGAATTGAACTCAGGAGCTTACGATTGGAACTAGGGGTAGTGTGGAAGTAGCCCAATACTAAAATATCACAGATTCCATTCTTCTCATTGAGGTCCAATAACTGTTCTCATGGTAACACTTCTCAGTTTTTTACTTGTCCTGGTCAGTGTACAGGGATATGAAAGGGTAGTTTTGATATTTCTAATTTTGTTACTGATTTTGGAGAAGAGATTTGCAAAGAGAATCACTCTACCATTCTAGAAGTCATTCTCTAGCACCAAAATTTCTGGCCTGTTCATTTGCAGTAAACATTTGACTTCTCCAGTCATGCCCAGTTTCAGGACCATTCAAAGCACCTTACTCAGGGCCTTCCACTACCTATCCCTGGCCTACCTCTCCAGTTGTGTTCAGTCTGTCCTCTGTTATCCTTTTCTATAATGACCCATAAAGACTGTGATATATTGCTATTGACAGGTAGGCTGGGATATGGAGAGTGAAGTAAGCAAAAAGGAAGAGGCAAAGAAAGGGACAGGGTCAGAAAGAAGAAAATGTGAAAAAGAGAAAGAAAAAATAAAGAGTTTGAGTGGAGGGCTTGTGGAGAGGACGTTTAAGCATAATGGGCATGGGCAAGGGGATGCAGAGAGAGAGAGAGAGACAGGGAGAGAAGGAGAGAAAGTATAATTGGAGACTGAGGGAAGCTGTAAAAAAAAACCAGAACTACTGGTATTATTATGCTGACAGTAGGCTTGTGCTTGAATCCTGTATGCACAGTTTCAATGACTTGCTGATGAAAGATACTTTTTTTTATTTTAAAGAGAGTAAAAATAATAATAATAAAAAACATTAGAAACAATACAGAATTTTAAAAAAGAAGACAATATGAATTCAACAATGGTTGTTATATTGCATATTGTTGTCTTTAAAGTAGTTGTTCAGATTACCAGATATAAGCATGCAAAATTGGTCAAAAAATATTAAGCGTTAACTGTTCCTTTCAATAAATCAATAGAAACTAGCAATACAATTATCTTAGCTATCCTGTGTATATATATATTTTCCCTTCTTTCTTTCTTTTCTCCTTTCCCTCATCCCAGTTATTCTTTCTTTTTGAGCAGTTTCTTTCCTTTTCACAGTATCTATTGTACAAAAGGTACTATTTAGATTAAAGTAGTGATTAATTTGTGGTCTCCTTTTCACATATACAGATACAGATACTTTCCAGATATATGTGATAAAAGGAAAAAAGGAAAAGCAAAACAGGGAATAAAAGAAAGAAAGGAAGAAAGAGAGAGAGACAGACAGACAGACAGACAGAAGGGGTAAACCCACACAGTTACAACAGCTCAAAATTAAAATACCCTCTTGGTCCTATTTAAACTGTAATCTGAATTCAACCAGTGAGTGCTTCCCGCTACATTCACAAATGATGCTTCAACATGTAAGGTGAACTGGAGGGTCTGCTGGTTCCCACTCCTCCTGTACCTCCCCACTGCACAGAGCATCTCTGTGTCCACAAGGTGCCTTTTCTCCTTCCTCTTCTCAGTCCACAGCCAGGTCTTGGAACTCTCTGAGCAGGGGCACCCCACCCTTATGATTTTTCAGTTGCCAGCCAGTGAGTGAAAGGGCTTAGATGTCTAGATGTGTTGCAGAATCCTAGAGATCAGAGAGACCAGTGGGAAAAAAAGGAGGATTTTATTAGTTGTACATCTGGCTCAGCAGGGACTCCTGTCTACAATGGCTGAGCAAGTCCTAGAGGAAAGGCTGCAGTTTTTATACAGTTTACTAAGGAGGCTGGTCTTTCTAGTGGAGAGAAATGGGTGCAAGCAAGCATATAGAAGCAAGACAAAGCAATTAAAAGCAGTTAATAAGTTAGCCTTGAAAGAGGATTGAGCCTTATAAATTTTGTGAGAACAGAGTGTCATAAACTTTGTTTACAGGTCATAGTTGCCAATCTTTTTTTTTTTTTTTTCTGGCTTTTTGAGACAAGGTTTCACTATGCAGTTCAGACTGGCCTTGAATTCACTTTGTAGCCCAGGCTGGCCTTGAACTCACAACAATCCTCCCGTCTCACTCTCCCAAGTGCTGGGATTACAGGCATGCACCACCATGACCAGCTGTTGCCAATCTTATCTGTACCAGAACAAGGAGTTACAGCCATAGGGGAGAGGGCAGTTCAAGAGAAATTGTTCAAGGCTGAGAAAGCTTGTTTTTCTTTAAGTCCTGCTTCAAATGAACCTCTGAGCCCATCTCCCCCCTGTAGGCCTGTAGCCAAAGTTTTCTGTCTTTGTCTTAAAGAGCCAGTACTCTCAGCTGAGTTGGAAAGGAGAAAGTGCAGTGTGTTTGGGCCCGTAACCAGTCTTTCAGTGATTTCCAAAAGGGATTTTTAGATCTTTGCTCTCTTCAGGCTCTGCACTCACTTTCTACAGGCTCTGGGTGAGCACCCTGCATCTGGTTCCCTGGCTCAGCCGCCTGTCTCCAGCTCTTCGCCTATGTCTCCCTCTCCACACTCCATGAAGTGTCACCTTCTGTTCTAGCTAACTCTGTGGTACCTGGGGTTCACAGCACTTAGCAGCTTTTGGCTGGGGGGTAAAGGAGGGAAGTTCCCTTGCAGGTGCTGGATGGCAAGCAGTGGGTAGGATATTACAGAACTCTCCCATGTTTGTGAGGAAAATAGGGGAGTGCCTGCTCTAGCACTGTTCAACTCCTTTTCTCCCCCATGTCTTGCCAGTTGTAGTCTGCAGCTCCCTGAGGCATGGCTTCCCCAGTGGCCAGCCCCGGGTCCGCAGTCAGTGTCGTGTACATCCAAGAGAATGCCAATGCTAGCTCAGCCTCTGTGCTAGTGATTTTCTGCCTCTCAGGTTTTTTCCTGCTTTCTGGGAAGTAGTTTAGCCAAACTTTTCACTAAACCATTCCACAGTACTTTTATATTTATATTTAAGCATCTGTTCTGAGTGATTTTTGTTTTACAATTGGATAGTTCTGTTTTTATTTTGCATTTTGAGCTAAAATATAAGACATTTGGGATTTCAAATTCTTGGTTTGATTCTTGTGTGCATAGAATTGCAAATCTATTTTTCTTATAATTCCTCATGCAGTCTTTCTAATCAGATTTAACTGCCACTCATTCAATAAAATGCCTTGATTCTTGGCTTGCAGCCTTTCAGGAGAGGTTGTTTCTGACTTTGTCATAAATGTGAAGAGCTTGAAGTTGGCCTATGTGTATGTGATTGCCTGCTCTGATCGGCATTTCTGCTATTGCCATTCAGGAATTTCTGATTATTCTGCAACCAATCACTGTTAGATCTTGAAATAGTCTTTGAAGAATGAATAGAAATTTTCTACGTAGTAGAAAAAATATCTCAGGATAAAGTATGAGCAACACCATATTCAGGACCACGGACACTTTGTGCTTTAATCATACATACCTATTCTTTCAGAATATACCTCAACTCAAAAAAGGGAGTCTTGGCACATAAGTAGCCAATCATGTAGAAATTATAAATATTATCTCTCACTGGACTCTGAGAAACCAAATGCCATTTGTTTCTCCTGTTATACATCTACTTATCCTTCCTATTGAACACTCATTGTAGCCTTCTGTTTCTCCTGACCAGTCTTTTTTTTAAGAGCAGAATATGTTTATTGAGGGAAAGAAGGCTTCTGTCCAACAGAAAGCACAGAAAGTGGGTTGCCAAGGACCCTGCCTTTTCGAGGGATTTCTATAGAGCAAAACCACGAGGTGAGGCGGGTCCAAGGTAGGAAACATGGGAACTCACAAGGTGGGTATGAGGTAGAACAAAACCATGATCAACCAATAAGATTATGAGTATAATTGCTCAGATAAAATTGATTAAATTGGGATCAAATGGGGAAGTGAGTCATGTAGCAAGCAGGCATGAATACAGAACAGGGGCTTTTCCTGTAGGGAGTTGGGCTCGTGAGTCTTCCTGGCTTTTCAAAGTGATCAATACCTGTTTAGAATATCCATCCCTGATGTCCATCCCTAGGGAGGTATGTAGCTGCATCTGTTTAATCTTTTGTCTTGAGGTCTGGCCCACAGTGGAAGGGCCCATAGTTGCAAGGTATCTTGTCTTTCATATTGGCTCCCTCAAGGGCCCAGCCATGTATGACTGCCTATAATATTTCTATCTAATTCAGTTGCCTACAACATTCCCCTCTCTGAAGAAGTAACCCGAACTGCCATGAGGGAATAATGGGTGATGACCCCTCTGGCTTCTTCAGGCTGAAAGGGGTTGTAGTTGTTGATCGGCAGTCAGAGATTCTCTCCAGAGGGTCTATCTAAAGGCCCTTGATAGACACCAGGCATTTTCATCCTGGGTAGGCATATAGCTTTAAATCTGGAGGAGAAAAAGCCAAAGAAACAATTGAGTATACATGGGCCAAATAATATCAACAAGATAATTATGAACACAGTCAACAAAGATTTCCACCAAGAGAAGCTGGTTATGCTTTCCATAAAGATAAGGATAAGGTCTAGAAAATTTCTGAGTCTGACATGTAATTAATCTGTTATCTAATGTCTTGAGATATTAGCAGAAGGATCAGGAATGGACACACAACATTTAGTTTTTACAATTTTACAAGTATTTCCTATGCTGCTGTTAGATTGTGTAATGTCATCTGATTTTGGAGGATG
Source organism: Chinchilla lanigera (assembly GCF_000276665.1). Lineage (NCBI taxonomy): Eukaryota > Metazoa > Chordata > Mammalia > Rodentia > Chinchillidae > Chinchilla > Chinchilla lanigera. The sequence continues at coordinate 281,841 of NW_004955594.1, forward strand.
GGCTGTTTTTTTAATTTTACTTTTTATTTAGGAGAGAGAGACCAGCTGTCATATTACCCTCTCTCTAGACAAGATCTGGTGGATCCCAGTAAAAGGAATCTAAAAGTAATCTAGCATATTTGTCATAGGTTTTATGTATATGATTGCCTGGGGTTTGGCATCCTCTAGGCAGGAACAAATTTTCTGAGAAATTAGAGCATGTATAATCAAAGCATGAGCATTAAGAGCTGACAGGTAAATTTATTTTTTTGTTTGTTTGTTTTGGTTTGGTTTTTTTGGTTTTTCTCCGGTACCGGGAACCGAACTCACGACCTTGCGCTTGCCAGGCAGGCGCTTTTGCCGCTGAGCTAAATCCCCAGCCCCCTGACAGGTAAATTTAGAAACTGTTCTTAAGTGCTAGCAGTTGTAACCCACCAGCTCTTAGACCCCTTTATTGATGGAGTCTGACATTTTGTCATAAGTCCCTCTAGGTTTAATTATAATTATCTCTAAATTTTTGATGACTTATGAAAACTAGGTTAACATCATATTTTGACTGGTGAAATACTCTCTTAAGTTTTGTACCTGAACAACAATGTGTATTACATTTGTAAAAGCAGTCGCAGCATCATTTTGATTAGTTGACAACCTGAATATATATTATAGTATTTAGACAGGATAGACTCTCTCCAGGATGAGGGCGCTGGAGGCATAACTAAAAGGAATGAGTGAAGAGAAAGTTATCCCAGTTGCAGCTTAAGTGAGATATTTTTATAATGACTGTTTTTATTGAGGTATGATGACTGGGGAAGGAAGGTCAGGGTTGAAGAAGGACAAAGAGACCTGTGCCCGTGTCCAGCAATAGGCTGGGGTTTTTGCCTAGTCATGATTACTCAGGGCCCCTCTGTGGAGGTGACAGGTAGAGATGACAGTCTGGCCAGAGAGAGAAAGCAGAGTGCTCCGGAGCCCTTCAGCCATACTGGACCACCTGGGAAAATGAGTCTGAGCTCTGGGGCCTCTGCCTCAGACTTCAGTCTGGTTTCCTGTGGCTGCCTTGGCAGGCAGGGCCTGATTTGGGGGCCTCTTAACGCAGTCTGTCTTAAGGTGGCCTGGCTTTTGACAGCAGTAGTAGATGAACCTAGTCCTTGAGCTCTTCTTGGAGCCCAGAGAATCAGACTTAGGGCCTGTTTGTTTTTTTTTTTTTTTTTTTTGAGGCCACAACAAAGGCAGCTACCTTTTGATCTCTTTGTTTTCTCTCCTTGGTTTTCTCCCAGTCCTGATTATAGAATACTAAGGAGGCAGTTTTTACTAAAGTATCAAGTGAGCTATCTGGAGCAAAAGCTATCTTTAGTAGCTCTTTTCTAATATCTGGGGCTGACTGGGTAATAAACATGTCTTTAAGCAAAATCTGTCCTTCTATTGAATCAGGAGCTATGGACATATGTGTTACCAGTGCCTTTAGTAAACATTCTAGGAAAAAATAGGGGTTTTTATCTTTCTCCTGATAAATAGCTGAAAATTTAAAATAACTAGAAGCTTGGTTTTTGTCCTTCTTAGACCTTCAAACCTGAAACAAAGATTCTAGAGGCACATGATATATCCTTGAAAAGATATTTGTTCCCCAGTAGACAATATATCTGGAACCTATGACCCTGAGAAAAGAAGCTGCTTTTTCCATATTAAGAATGCTAACTGATCAGCCAGCTAATAGAACTCAAACATATAATTACTAACCTTAAAGTCACCTTGCTGCTTCCTGGAAGGCACATCCTGGTCCAGGTTTCATTTTAAAGACACTAAACATAGACTATTTCTACTCTTAGAACATTTTGTCTGCATACTCATCATAGCTTCTCAGATTCATAATTGTTCCCGGGGTTCTTCACAGTGCAATGAATTCAGAAGGCTCATTCATACTCAGCAACTTATCCCACAACATCTATACATCTGAAAAAGGTACCTCTTCAGCAGCATTACAGGAGACCCCAAGATGGATAATGGGGTGCCTTGCCCACACTTTTACTTTTGCCACGCCAGAGTGTAAGTAGATGGTTAGCCTCCTTGAGGTTTAAGAGTATCCCCTTCAATGAGCTCCAGGTGTGGTTGAGATGGCTGTGTGAGCATGAATTGAAGGAGCCACACTTATGTAAGCCTTGATAAGCTAAGTCCAAGCCCAGCTTTTCTGTTGGTATCATAATACAACCCCAGTGTGCTTCTGCAGACCCTATAAGGTCTTTTAAAAACGTCTGGTAGTGCTGCATCTGACATAGCATCATGTTGCACTCATAAACATAAGGTCCATGCACTGAAACCAAGGAGACCCAAAGGGAAGCTGCACCTCTTCTGACCCTAGACAGTCCGTGCTTGACATAAATTTTATCTGTCCTGCCTTGCTTTCCAGTACTGGAAACCATATTCATTATAGTAGATTCACTGATAAAATTGGCTACATCTTACCTGATATTATTGTCTTTCACCAAAGGCCACAATTGTCACTGCTTTTCAGACCTTAAATTTTTTAAGCTCTTGCTGCTCTCCTGGCAAACTCTCAACACTAAATAAAGTATAGGTAATGGTATTCATTCTCCTTTCATGTAAAAAAAATTTGGAATGCTCTGCATACTCAATTATCGTTATCTATTTCTGTCTTTCGACTTCACTACCTATGCTCCTAAAATCTTGTAAACAATTTGTTTTACTTGTACCTTTATTTTGGAGTATTTTTTGTTTTGTTTTGTTTTGTTTTGTTTTTTGCTCCTCCATAATGTGAAATCACCTTTCTATTCCAGCAATACATTTTAAATCCACCTCATCTAGTGCTTTTTATGGTCTAAACCAGTACCTTAAATCCTACTGCCTTTATTGGTGATTCATTTTGGTCTAGCTCAGGATTTATATATAACTAGCCATTGACAGTGAAGGATATGTTTGTGACTAGAGCAAATAACTTGAAGGTGTATTTGTACTCATATTTTTATAAAATTCAAGCACAAGTTAAATTTATGCATTGTGGTGCTCACCACAAAGTGCCTCTAAAATCTCCAATTAAAGCATGTATACCTGACTGAGAGGCCAGCTGTTGGGTTCCATAATTGATTATTGTTTTCTTGCCAAAGCCACACTTCCCATTGACTGTTCCCAGGAAGTGAATGATCATGGCAACCATACCAATGAAGGCCCCTTCCTTGGAGACCCACATTCCTCTAATGACCACCTCTGGCTTGAAGATTCTCTAACAGCCTTGCATTGCAGTCTAGGAGCTTCCTTTCTTCCCTTTCTCCTGCACAGTAATTGGACCTGCACCATGGTCTGATGGTTCTCCAAGTCTTTTCCGACTCTCTCCACATTTGGTCCTTTTGCTTATTCCTGTTGTGGCATCAGTTTTTGAAAGCACGTGAACTAACGTACTTGTCAATATTATGAATTGGAAGATTTCATATATAATCTGTGTACCTGTCTCCATTCCAGCTGATTATTTTCTGATAGGGCTAATGTTGCCAGATCTTCAGTTCACCCTTCTCTTCACAGCCCATTCTCTCATATACTTGAATTAGTAATGTTACTTGACTAGCCCCCTGTGGGTATTTAATTTTAAGAACTTCATGTAAAGGAAAATTTTTGTAAGTAATGTAATCCAATATATTACTTTGCTAATCATTGTGCCAAGTGCTAGTAGTGTCGAAAAAAGGGGGCACAGACCCTGCTGTCTTTGGAGATTTTTTTTTTAGTATGGTAAATAGGCATTTAGCAAAATAATCACAGAAGTTAAAAACAAACAGTGACATAATTATGTTGTAATAAGTGCACTGAAGGAAAAAATAGGAACCCATGCAAAAGTAACAAAGGCATTGATCCTCTTGTTTGTCTACGCTGATTACCTTGATAGTCTCATTCAGTTTCATGACTTTAAATACCATGTATGGGACAATTCCCAAATTTCCCCAGTTTAGATCTCTTCCATGAATTCAAAACAATGTGTCCAGCTTCCTCTTTGATATTTCCATTTAAAAATGTTATAGACATTTCATATTGAAAAAGACTCCTGATCTTTCCATGCAAACTTGCAGACCTCCTCATCTCCCTTGATGATGATTTCATTTTTTCACTTCTTCAGTCCAAATATCTTGGATCATCATTTATTCTTCCTTATCTCCCACTCATTACCCAATTGATGAACATATCTCATTGTGTGTACTTTCAAAACTATATGGACTGTAGCTCTTTCTTCACCGTCTCCCCTGCCGCACCTTAGTCTAAGCCTTTCTTGTCTAGATGATTGTAGTATCTGCAGTTCTACAATAGCCTACTAATAGGTCTCCTGCTTTTCCTTGGACTTTTTACATTTATTTTTAATATAGCAACCAGCACAATTTAAAATGTGTCATTGTGTTACCTCTTTTCTTTTAAATTGCTACAGTGGCCCATCATTTCTATTAGAGCAAAACAAGCTTTTACGTATCAGCCTACAAGGCCCTACAAGATCTGATCCTCTATCCTTCACCTTTCTCACTTTGTCTTCTTTTATTCTACCTACCCCTTCCAACCAAACTGACTTCTTTGCTGTTCTTTGCAAACAACAGATGCGATTACAGCTTCAAGCCTTTGCACTAGCTATAATACAGCTTACTTTACCCCAGATACCTTCATGACTAGCTCCTCTTTTTGATCAAAGGTCATGTTTCTCAGTAAGACCTACCCTGAAAGTCCAGCCTCCAGCAAACTCTTGTGTCCTGCTGTTTCTTCACAGCTATTATCACCTAATAAGTTATATAGTTTATATATTACATTTATCTTTAGCTTTACTTTCTCCCATGATAAGATGAATTCCATTAAAGCAAAAGTTTTTAAGTGTTTTTTTCACTGATATATCCCAAGTGCCAAAAATAGTGCTTGGCACAAAGTAGATACCCACTTACTGTTCATTAAATTGATTGATTAATTAACTAATGTTTTATAGTTTTATTTTTAAATTTACTTTTAAATTGATTCATTAAAAATACAAAAAATTATACGTATTAATGGGGTACTGTGTGGTATTTTGATACGTATATATATTGGGTAATCAGGTGAAAAATTTCTACCTCCTCAAACAATTATCTAGGTAATTAGAGTGCAGGGAAATTTTCTCAGATAATTAATCTGAGACCTGGAGAATGAGTAAGAAGAGTGAGAGGGAGAGCTTAGTAGAGAGAGGAGACAGTATATATGTTGATCAGATTTTCAAGGTTGTTTGGCAAGATAGTTTATGTAAAGTCTTTACTACATTGTCAAGAGATGTTGCAAACATTTTGCTTACCCTCAAGGAGCTCATGGAAAGTGGAAAGAGAATAATAATTGCACAGAGTTTTAATTATAGACGTTGTAAGTACATTGATAAATGTATGCACAGACCTGTGAAAACACTAAGTAGGCAGGTACTCATTTTTCCTAAGATGGCTGGGAATATGTTGCAAAGAAGGTGACATTTAAACCAGGTCTCAGGCAAGAGAGTGGCACAATGAAAGTGTTTTAAGAAGATTAATCTGGCAATAATATGGAAAATCGATTGGAATGTGGATGGACTTGAGGCAAGGAAACCATCTAGTCTATGGCAGTAGTCCAGGTATGAAGTGATGAAGGCATCTATAGGAATGGAAAGGACAAATCTGAAAGGCATTTGGAAGGAAAAGTGACAGTAGCTAAATGGACTTTTGGCTATAAGCCTTTTAGGAGGTAATAGTTCTTCTTAATAATAACCATGAAAAGATTCAGATTGACCTATTATGTAATTGCTACTCTGACTAGAATTTCTAACTATGGCTGGTCTCCAAAACTTTCCGTTGTTGTGATGGATACTTGTGGGACCTTAATTTATATTAAGATGGCTTTATACTCTAGATGGGAAACTCTCAAAAACATAATTTTGATTATGAAACATCAAATTATTCTGCTCAAGGAAAATCATGAGACTGCATGGGAAGTTTTAAAATGAGCTCATAGTTCCTTTTAAAATGTAATATATAACAGATGAAGAAGGACACAAAAACAAGGCTAAATATAACAAGTGGCATGCACCTAAAGAATTAGTATTTAGAAGAATAAAGCCCCAAATCACCTTGGAGTTGTAGAAAGTCATATTTGTAAAGACAACAAAAGAAATACTTGAATATGTTTTCAAACAAAAAATCTTGTATCTCAGAATGAATAAACTACAACCCAGATGATACTATTGTACTACTTCCAGTGATCAAAGGCATTAAGCAAAATAGCAACCGTGCCTTGTTACTGGATTTGTGTAAATGTGTTACTAAGACTAATAATAAAGATGCAGGAATCCTCAATCTACTAATGAATGAGCTAAATGTCTCTTGGATTAGCTTCTAGGACATATTTTCAAGTAAGTGAGCACTTAAAATCTGCAAAGTTATCAACAAATAAAGTCATTCAACACAAACCTAATGTTTGACAAGTTTACTAGGGGTAATTTATGGAAGTTTGCCATACTGTATATGTGAAATGAATGAATGAATTTTCAGCAAGACCAACAAGTCTTTTATGGCACCCTTCTGAACAACAGAATATGGGTTAAATAATTAATATAATTATGTATTATTGATTAAATTACCATATTCAAAGAGTGCTAGGTAACAGACTATATGTAAAGGAAGAATTTTTTTGATGACCTTCCTGAAACTCTACTATTGGCTAGTTAATATTTTTAGTGAGGATTTAAAAAATATCTTGTCAGTTTTAAAGAGGCAATGAAGCAAGAAGAAGTGGAATTCAACCCAATTTCCACAAACATTTATGGAGTTCTACTAAATAATCTGAATCATGTTAGATGTTAGGATAAAAAATAGATAAGAAATATAGGTCTTCGAGGAACACCTAGTGAGTACTATTGGGGAAAAGACATGTAAATGTATCATTTCAACAGAATGTATTAAGAAGGAAGATATAAGTAGAGTATTTTGAGAGAACTAAAGAAAGCTACTAATTTATTCTGGAATTTTGGGGAAATCTACTTAGATTATATGTAGGATGATTCTTTAAAAAGATGAATAAAAGGCAGGGCCTCCAATCTGCAGAAACAAAACATGAACATGAATTTCTTAGAATCAAGGAAGACCTTGATAGATCTGAGGGTAAGCAAGAAAGTATAAGAAGGTGAGTAGCAGAATGTGAGGCTGATAGGTAACTAAAGACCAGGTAGTAGAAGGCTTTGGTTATTTGGGGCCTTTCATGCTTCTACATGAATTTTAGGATTTTTTTCTAGTTCTGTCAGGAATGTTATTGGTGTGTCAATTGTAATTGCATGGAGGGATCTGTACATTGCTCTGTGTAATAAAGACATTTTAATAGTATTAATTATTCCAATTCATGAAAATGAGAAGTATTTCCATGTTTTAGTGTCTTTTTCAGTTTCTACAAGATAGATAATTTGACTTTCTCCTTTCGTATTTGTATGCCTTTTTTCTTCTTGCCTACTTGTCCTGGCTAAAATTTTTAGTACTATATTGAATAATAGTTGTGAAAATGGATACCCTCATTCTGATTTTAGAGGAAATGCTTTCAGCTTTTCCCCATTTAGTATGATGTTGTCTGTGGGTTTGTCATATATAGCCTTTACTACGTTGCACTGTGATTCCTCTGTACCTAATTTATTCTCCATTTTTATCATGAAGGTATGTTGTACTTTATCAAAACCTTTTTCTGCATCTGTTAGGATGAGGATATGATTCTCCTGCTTGTATGTATTACACTTATTGATTTGCATATGTTAAACCATCCCTGCATCCCTAGGATGAAATCAACTTGATCATAGTGAATGATCTTTTTGATGTGCTATTGAATTCAATTTGGTAGTATTTTGTTGAGAATGTTTGCATCTATGTTCATCAGAGGTGTTACTTTGTAAGTTTCTTTTTGTTATGTCCTCTCTTGTTTTGGTAATGCCGGCCTCATTGAAGGAATTTGGAAGTGTTCCCCCCGCTTTCAATTCTTTAGAATAGTTTAAAGAGAATGAGCATTAATTTTTCTGTAAAAGTTTTACAAAATCCAATGGTGAAGCTATCTTGTTCTGGGCTTTTCTTTATTGGGAGATGTTTTGTTCTAATTCAATCTCATTACTTTTTATTAGTCTTCCAATGTTTTTTATGACCTCATCAATTTTGATAGATCATGTGTCCAGAAATTAATCCATTTCTTCTAGTAATTTTCAAATTTGTTACCATACACTTTTTCATAATAGTTCCTAATGGTCATTTTCTTTCTATGGTATTATTTTTGTGGTACTGGAAATTGAAATCAGAATCTTCACACTGAGCTACATCTCCAGCCTTTTTGAATTTATTAAATTTTGAGACAAGTCTTTGCTAAGTCACTAAATTGCCCAGGATGGGCTCAAACGTGCAACCCACCTGCCTCAGCCTCTTAGAGTGTTGAGATTATAGGTTTGTGCCCCCATGCCCAGTTTATGTTATTGGGTTTGAGTTTGTTATTGATATATTTTTGCAATACATGATATTTACATTCACTTTGGGAAATATATATATATATTTTTTTCTTGATCATTTTCAATCCCTTTCCTCTCTCCCCTTTCCCCCTAACCTCCTTCCCCTTCTGTAATCCTAACCCTAACCCACTTTATGGTATCAGTTCTAATGTTTCCTTTTTCAGCTCCAATTTTATTTATTTTGATCTTCTCTCTTTTTTATTTGGTTAGTCTAGCTGTTGACTTTATTTGCCTTTTCAAAAATCCATGGTTATGTGTATATCACTGTAATATGAAGTCTTTAATTCTTTGGGGAAGATACCTAATAGAGGAATATCTGGGTCAAAGGGAATTTCTAGTTTCATTGTTTTGAGGAATCTCTGCCCTGATTTCCACAGTGGTTGTACTAGTTTACATTCCTACCAACAATATAGAAGGGTTCCTCCCCCGCCACCTGCAGCCTCTCCAGCATTTATTATTATTTGATTTCTTGATGATGGCCATGCTTTCTGGGGTAGATGGAATCTCAGTGGTGTTTTAATCTGCATTTTTCTGATGACCAGTGATGTTGAGCACTTCTTCATGCATTTATTTGCCATTTGTACTTCTTCTGTAAAGGGTCTATTCATTTCACTTGCACACTTTCGGATTGGATCTTTTATGTACATATACCAACTCCACATAAGGAATGTAAACATCATGCACTGCAAACATGTACAAGAAAGGAAGGGGATCAAGAGATGGGTACAGGGGGGAGGAAAAGAAGGGAAAGGGGATGGAACAAGGAATTAAGATGTCCTATGTACATGTATCAACTTCCCGCAAGGAATGTAAACATTATATTCTACCCACACATCATAATAAAAACCCAAACCTGTTTCACTGATCTTTTTGTCTCTGTTGCCATCAGTTCTGTTCTGATCTTTGTTATTTCTTTACTACTACTAATTTTGAGTTTAGTATGTACTTGTTTTTGTAGGTTCTTGTGAAGTACTTTTAGTTTGCTTATTTGATATCTTTTCCTTTCTTTTTAGTACAGGTACTTATTTCTATAAACTTCTATCTGAGTACTGCTTTTGTAATGTTTTTGTATGTTGTATTTTCATTTTTACTTGCTTCAAGAAATTTTTAAATTTCACTTTTGATTTCTTTGATGGCACATTTTTCACTCACAAATATGCCAATTTCCATGTATTTGTATAATTTCTAAAATTTATTTTATAGTTGACTTCTAGTTTTATTCCTTTGTGAATAGAAATGATATAGCCCACATACATTCAAGATTATTATTTATACAGGAAGACTTACTGCTGTCATTTTGTTGATTTTCTTATAATTGTTTTGAATTTTTTTATTCTTTTTTTGCCTCTCTTATTCCTCTTTTTAGTTTGGTAATTTACAGTCTTGATAAGTTTTTATTTTTTCCTATGTTTCTTTTATGTATCAGGCCTTCTAGTGGGTTTTATACTTTCATATTTATTCATGTTATCAGTTATCTTTCTCTAGCTTTAGGATGTAGGACTTCCTTAAGCATCATTTGTAAAGCTTCTCTGCTGGTTATGAATTCCCTCAATTTTTGCTTATCTGAAAGATCTTTATTTTGGCTTTGTTTCCAGAAGATCTGTTGCTTTACTTGATGTGGTATTCTAGGTTGGCAGGTATTTTCTTTTAAAATTTGGAATATGTCATTCCATTCCCTTCTGAGTTGAAAGATTTATGCTGAGAAACTTACTGTTACTTTAATGGTGATACCTCTTCATGTGACTTGATGCTTTTCTGTTGCAAATTTTAGAATTAGAAGGGAAAGGGGATGGAACAGGAATTAAGTATATAGTATGGTGCAAGCTGGAAAAAATTCAACATTGTATAACAAATCAACACCCTAGGAAACAGTATTTGAAGAAAGCTACATACTAAGAAGGTCACACCATAAAAGTGGTAGATATGTGATCCACCAGGTACACACATTTCAACATAGGAGCACAAGAAATATGAAAAAAAATGCAAAATAATATCATGCCTCCAAAAGAACATCATAGCTAGCAACACATCAGAAATAAAATAGGTGAAATGCCTGACAAATAATCTAAAAGAATGATTATTTAATGTGCTTTTGTTGTCTTATAGTTTTAATAGTTTGATTATGCCATTATGAAGATCTTTTCTAGCCATGTCTTTTTGGGGACCCATAAGCCTCCTAAACATGGATATCTTTATCTTTCCCAATGTTGGGGTAGTTTTCAGATAATATTTCATTGGATAAATTATGTCCTTAACCTTTTCGTCTCCTTTGGGTACTGAAAAATTTCAGATACTTGTTCCTTTAATGATATTTGAAACATCGAGAATGGTCTCCTTCTTATTTTTTCCTCTCTTTTTTCAGTCCATGATATTTCAAAAGACCTGTCTTCGGGGCTGGGGATTTAGCTCAGCGGCAAAGCGCCTGCTTGGCAAGCGCAAGGTCGTGAGTTCGGTTCCCAGTACCAGAGAAAAAACAAAAAACAAACAAACAAACAAACAAACAAAAGACCTGTCTTCAAGTTCAGATACTCAGATACTCTTCTACCTAATCTAGCCTGTGTTGAGGCTTTCAGTTGTATTATTTATTTGAATTATTGAGCTCTTCGCTTCTGAGATTTCTCTGTGGCTTATTTTTGTTTTGTTTTTTGGTTTTTGCTTTGTTTTACTCTCTACCTCACTGTTGATTTTCTCATTCATATCCTGTATTGTCTTCTTAATTTCACTCTAGGTCCTTCTATGTAGTGTCTTGGATCTCATTGAGATTTTTAAATAATCATTCCAACTCTTTATGAAGGTAGAACAACCTGGTATCTAAAATTTAAGAGGATAGTGCAGTATGAGAAAGAAAAATTTTAAACCAATTTTACTCTAAAATAAAAGCAAAATTTCTAACAAACTATTAGAAAATTGTATCCAGTAATATAATAAAGGGGTAATATACATTGTTGTAGTTGTGTTTATACCAAAGATGCAATGTCAGTTTAAATTTCAACAGTGAACCAAAGTAACTCATCATACAAAGAGAAAAATCATATAATCATCTCAATAAATGCAAAAAACCCCCACAAAATTTAACATCCATTTATGAGAGAAAAAAAAACTCTCAGCAAGCAAGGAGTAAAAATAGCTTGTGATAAAGGGTATTCACTCTTTTTATTACATCCCAATGTAACAAAATGAGTAAATGTGGGCCATATTTAGGAAAAGGTATAAAAGTCAATAAAGGAGACTCAGATGATCCAGGTATTGGCATTTTCAGACATGGGATTTAAAACTGTTATTGGAAATATGTTAGAGAATTTATGGGGGAGGAAATAAATGGAGTGAATGAACAGATAAATATTTTTAGAAAACTAGAAATTGAAGGGGATTCCTCCAGCCTGACAAAGACTACTGATGAGAACAATAGCAAAAACTAATAACATGGCTAATATCATTCTTAACCATGAAATATTGAATTGATTTTCCCTAAAATCAGAATAAAAACAAGGATATCCATGTTCACTGCTCCTATTTAGTATGGTACTTGAGTTCCTAACTAGTGCAATAAGGCAAGAAACAGAAATAAAAGGCACAAAATTTGGAAAGGAAGATATAAACCTTAATTTATAAATGACATGTTTGTATAGAAAATTATAAGAAATCTCCAAAACAATTACTGGAAGTGATAACTGATTTTACCAAGATCACAAGATTGAAGATCAAAACAGAAAAACCAACTATATGTGTGTACACTAGTAATAATTGCAAATTGAAATTTTAAAATGCTGTTTATATTAGCATTGAAAACTTAATTACTTATGAATTAATGAAAGATGTGCAAGACATCTATACTTGTTATTATCATACTTTTTGATTTTTCCAATAAAATGGATATTAAGAGATATCTCATTGTGGCTTGATTAAATTTCCCTTGTCATTAATGCTGTTGAACATCTTCTCATAAATTCATTGACCATATGTTTTAATCTGTTAACAGAATACCACAGACTAGGTAAATTATAAATAATAGAAATTTGTTTAGCTTACAGTTCTGGATGTTCAGAAGTCAAAGTGGAAGAGCCCCATCTGGTAAAGGCTTTCTTGCTCCATTATAACATAGTGGATGGCATCACCTGGTAAGAAAACAAATGAGAAAAAAAGAAAAAAGGGTGCCACATTTCCCCCTTTATAACTAATACACTCCTACAGTAACTAACTCATTCCTGAAATAATGGTTTCAATCTGTTCATGACAGTAGTATCCCATAACCCAATCACCTTTTAATAAGTCACATTTTAACTTGAGTTTGCAAGGGTCATTCAAACCATAGCACCATGTGTGTTTTATTAGAAATATCTATTCATGCTGTTCACTTTTCATGTGGATTTATTGGATGCTTTTAATTCTCTGTCAGTTGTGTGAATTTCAGACATCTTACTCCCAGTTTTAAATTGCTTGTACTGGTTTTCCAAAATTTGAGTAGTCAAATTAGGGAAAGTTGGAGAGGAGGAAATTTTACTAAGTACATATATATGGTATTGTATGTGTGTATGACAGATGTGAAGGTTTCAATTGTATGGTATCTAGAAGTTAGTTCTCCAAATTGTTGATAATGTTTCTTTGAAGATATGGCTACTAATGAAGCAGAGAAACTTTCATTTATTTAGATTGTGTTTCTTTCTCCCTCTTGTTTTGTTTTGTTTTGTTTTGTTTTACAAAAAGCAAGTTTTATTTCTTAAAAAAATAAAAACAATAAAATACTTCTTGAAAGAACATTCTATGGAGTCCTACCAGTTTTCCCAGGTACAGTTGAGCACTTTCTCCTTTGTACTCTTTTGCTGTAATTTGTGCTTAAAACTATTATAGGTCGTAGTAATTATCACCTTGTACTTGTATTACTTTGCCCGCTAGATTATGAGCCTGTTGAATGGAGGCCAAGATTGCCATTTATGTGTATATTCCCAGTATTAACATACACATTGCACATATAATGATAATATTTATTGGGTAAAATGATGAAGAAATTAATGAATATAACTGTTTAAGAGTGGATTTATTGTTTAAGGATTTATTGTTTAAGGAGTTATTCAGTGTAGCAGGACATATCTGATTGCAAATTGAGTATTAGATTTTGGGTGATGGTGGGCTGGAGGTAGCATGCACTCACAATCAATCTGGAATATTCATCCAAAACTAGAGGTGTACTGCTCTGTGAGGAGATAGAGGTACCAAAAAATTGTGGGACTGCTTCTTAAGAGAGCTAGCAACCAGGCAAAAGCCTCAAATACTGGTACAGTATTTAGAAACATAAGTAAATCAACTAAAGCAATGCACTCCATCGCTGAGCTGCTGCTCAGAGAGGTTGGGCACTCTTCCCTTCCTTCTCATGCACCAGCAGGAGGAAATCTCATCATACTCTTGTAAGTACTGGAGAGATACAACCTGAGCAGACCTGGGGACTGACTATAGCCAAGTGAACAGAGACAAGAATGATGACTCCCAGCTTGTCTCTCTAGGGTACACAGAATCAGATTGCTAAGCCATTTTAATCTCTCCCAGCCCTCTGCCTTGGTAGAACTATCAGGGAAACAGATTTGTTTGGAATTGAGGCAAGCAGCCATCCTGAGTAAATCTCTCTGCCTAGGCACAGATAATTCCCACATTTTCTACAGCTGCAAGATGTAACTGCCACCATGTTACATGAAGAAAGGGGGCACTGACCCTAATAGATACCATGTGACACAGTAAAATGAAAATCACAAGATTAGGAGGAAGCTAGTTAGCCAGCAACTGGCTCGTCAGAGACTGAACTATGAGGGGGGAGATCTTTGTGGAAAGACAAATGGCACAAAACAGTGGTGGTTTGACGGTAGTGGCAGGTAACAAAGTTCAGCTTTGTGAGCTTATGCAGTGTATGTGGGTTGGGGGGGTCCAGAATCTGGGGAGGTCTTTGCAGGGATCAGCAGAAGGCTGGTCACCCACAGCCCCTACTAAAAACACAGTCCATGTACATTCTATAATGACAGCATTGTCCTAATATAAAAACAGGACAAGGACTTGACAAGAACAACAAAAAAGAAAGCTACAGGCCAATATCCTTGGTGAACATAGATACAGAAGTCTTCAATAAGGTTTGCAAACAGAATTTAAAAACTTATTGAAAAGGTTATACATGATGACCAAGTTGATTTAATCAACCAAACCAACTGTTAGTAGAAACGATGGTTCACCATATGTAAATCTGTACACTACAAAAACAGACTCAAGAATAAAAATCACATGATCATCTCAATAGAAGCAGAAAAGGCCTTCAACAAAATTCAACATAGCTGCATTACAAAACCTCTGGTGAAAATACAGATAAAAGAATCCGGGGCTGGGGGTTTAGCTCAGCGGCAAAAGTGCCTACCTGGCACGTGCAAGGTCGTGAGTTCGGTTCCCGGTACCGGAGAAAAACCAAAAAAAAAAAAAAAAAAGAATCCTTCCTCAGAATAATAAAAACCACATATAACAAACCCACAGCTAACATCATACTGAATGGGAAAAAATTAAAAGCACCTCATCTAAAATCAGGAACAAGAAGAGTAACCATTCTCACTACTCCTGTTCAACATAGTATTAAAAACTTTAGCCAGAACAATGGGGCAAGAGAAAAAAATAAAAGGACTATGAATAGGAAAGGAATAAAATTATTCCTACTTGCAGAGGATGTGACTTTATATAGCAGACCCAAAAATCTCTGCAGGGATACTCTTAGTTCTGATAAACAAATTCAACAAAGTGGCAGGATAAAAATCCAACACACACACACACCAACACAAAAATGAATTTCATTCCTGTATACCAATAATGAACCCACTGAGAAGGAAATCTGGAAAATAATTCCATTCACCAGCACTTCAAAAAGAGATTGAATATGTAAAAATCAACCTGATCAAATAGGTCAAAGAACTCTATACTGAAAATTATACTACTCTGATGAAAGAAATTAAAGACAACATTAGAAAATTGATGAGCATCCCTTGTTCTTGGACCAGAAGAACTAACATTATAGAATTTTCAATATTGACAAAAGCAATCTATGGATTTAATGCAATCCATATTAAAATACCAACAACATTCTTCACAGACCTAGAAAAAAATTCCTAAAATTTATACTGAATCTAGAAAGATCTATAATAGAGAAAGCAATCCTGAGCAAAAATAGCAAAGCTGGAAGTATCAAAATACCAGATTTCAAGGTATACTACAAAGCTATAGTAAGAACTACAACATGGTACTGAAACCAAACAGAAAACCAGATGTATAGAACAGTGGAATCAAACTGAAGACACAGAAAACACCCATACACATTTGTAGCTGCTAAACTGTGCAAGCAACCCAAATGTCCACCCACTGAGGATTGGATAAAAAAATTATGGTACTTTTATAAAATGGAATATTACTCAGCTGTAAAGAAAGATAAACTCGAGGCCTTTATATTTAAATGGTCACAACTAGAGACCATACTCATAAGTGAAATAAACTAGACCTCCGTGTGTAAGCATCATATTGTCTCACTAGTGTAAGACCTGAAAGTGAATAAAAACTAGGAGGTATGATAGGCATTGTGAAACGAAAGGAAAATGCTCAAAAGTAAAGGGCAACTGGGGTGTGGGAAACGAGAAGGGAAAGAAGGGGAAATTATGTAAGTATGTATATACAGGATAGCTAACATAGTTGTACTACTGTCTTCTATTGCTCTACAGAAAGAAACAGTTAATGATTACTTGTTTGATCAATCTTGTATGTTTCTATTTGTTTTCCTGAGAAAACACTTTGAAGATATCAGTAAGTAATACAACAACCATTGTTAATTTCCTACAACTTTGTCTGTGACTCTGTTTTGTTTGTATTATTCTTATGCTATTTTGTAAATGGATGTCTGTTTGTTAATATGTTTTCTTTCTTTTATTTTTTAAAATAAATTTTAAAAAGAAAAAAGAAAACACCCATGTGCTTACAGACATCTGATTGTTGACAAAGGAGCTAAAAACATACATTGGAGAAAAGATGATCTCTTTAGCAAATTGTGGTGGGAAAACTGGATATTCATAAGCAGAAGTTTAAAACTATATCCATATCTCTCACCTTGTACCAAAATAAAATAAAAATGGATCAGACTTAGGTATAAAAACGGAAGCTTTGAAACTGTTGGAAGAAAAAACATAAGAGAAACACTTGAAGCCATAAGCACAGGAAAAATCTTCCTGAACAGAATTTAGTAGCACAGCAAATAAAATCAACTAATAAATGGGATAATATCAAATTACAAAACTTGTGTATAGCAAAGGAAACAATCAAGGGAGGGAAGAGACAACCTACAGAATGGGAAAATATTTGCTATGTACGGTTCTGATAGAGGACTAATATCTAGAAAATATATAGAACTCAAAAAAATGCCCAGAAACAAATGCCCCAATCAAACTTGACAAATGAGCTGAATGTGTTTCTCAAAAGAAGTACAAATAGCCAATAAGTACATGAAAAAGGTTAATCATCTTTAACCATTAGGAAAATAAAAAAAAAAGATAACACTTAGGTTCTATCTTAACCTAGTCAAAATAACTATCATCGAGAACACACACACACAGTTAATGCTTGTAAGGATGTAGGGAGGAAGGAACCCTTCTACATTGTTGGTTGAAATATAAACTATTACAAGCACCATGGAAATATGAATAGAAATTCCTCAAATACTAAAAATGGAAATACCGTTTAACCAGCTATACTTCTCTTGGGCTTATTCCCCCCAAAATTGAAAACATCATACTGTAGTGATACATGCAAGCCTGTGTTTATAGCAGTGCAGTTCACAGTAACTAAGCTCTGGAAATAGCCTGGATGCCCATTGTCAGATGAGTGAATAAAGAAAATATGTTATATATACACAACGGAATATTATTCAGACATAAAGAAGAATGAAGTAGTGTCATTTGCAGGAAAATGGCTGGAATTTGAGACCATTCAGGCTAAGTAAACCAGACACTGAAAGTTAAATATCACATGCTTTCTCTTACATTTAAAAATAAAGTATAAATAAATGATTGAATAGAATAAAAGAGAGATTATAGGAAACTAGTAGGTAGACTCTTGGAGGTGGGCAAAGGGATTAGGGAAGGTGGAAAGAAAGGGAGGGGGTTTAAGAGATTTTAAATGATCAATATATGTCATATGTATGTAGCAGTTACCCAAAATGAACGTCAGTATTCTGTATGACAAACATGCACTAATTTAAAAATTCTGAGTGTTAGATCAAAGGTTAGAAAACTTTTTCAGGCCAAGGATATAGCTCAGTGACACAAGTGTCTGCCTGGCAAGCACAAGGTCCTGAGTTCAATTCCGGGTACCAAAAAAAAAAGAAAAGAACTTTTTTCTTTGAAGGACAAGATAGAAAATATTCTAGAATTTTCAGAGCATATCTCATATTGATCTTACATTTTTCCTTGTTTCTGCTTACAACACTTTAAAAATGTAGAATCCATTTTTAAGTTGTGAGCTACAGTTTCCTAGCTCCTGTCTTAGATAATACCTGAGGTAGGTAGGAGGTTAAGTAACAAGAGAGTGAAGAAAAGAAATGCAATCCAGATTTCATCAGGGGCTTTTCTGTACTCTCCTCCACAAAATCTCATTAAGTTTAACGTGAGTCTTCAATTTTATTGTTTATTACTTCAGAGTGCTCCCAAGTCATCAGTAAATTCTACTAAGTCTCTATGACTTTTGTGTATGTAGATTGGTCTCATCCCACAGGAAAATGAATTTGGATCCCTTCATCAGCATACACACACAAGAGCATGCACATATACGTGCACCACAAGTCCACTCAAAATGAGCATTTTGTGAATTTGGTTACCTTACTGCACGTTCATTGGGTCATTAAGTAGGTTCACATCAAGAACTACACAGATTTTTGCAGTTACATAGCTTTCTAATTTATTATGATCTCATTTGTTAGTTCTTGATATTAAACTACATTAATTCCTTTCAAGATACTCTGCTTTTTGGAATTTCTCCTTCATCTAATCTTCTATAGTTGAATTAATTAAATCTCTTTTTTACATAGTTATATCTATAGTGTTATTTCTGTGACCTCATGAAAGTTACTTCATTATTGTTACTCTCTTTTCTTACTGTCCAGTCTTCTAGGATGTGGTGCCACAGGTTGTCCCACCTGCAAAGCCAGGTCCGGCACTTGCTGAAGGGAGGAGTCATATGTGAAACCTTTCAACAACACAACTTCAAAAGCTTATTTTCATTACCCATCCACTGGCATCATACAGCCTCCAATTCCCTGAATTGTGCTTGGCAACAACATGAAGATCACTTTGGTAAGAGATGCGTGGGGGCACATAAATTTTTAAAATTATGGTAAAAAGAACACAAAATTTATTATCTTCAACATGTAAACATCCAATTCAGTAGTGTTAACTTTACTGTGCATTTTTTTATTCAATGACAAATACTTTCTGTGTGGGCTGAGAATGTTTCCTATAGAGTTCAGAGAACCTCTAACTACTTATTTCCAAGTTGATACTGAAAGTTCCAAGAAAGACAAAAATAACACAAGGCAACAGTAAAATTGCAACCCAACTAAAGGTGGGGAACTCTACCTTGTTCCAGTCAAACTCCATCCCCCTATATCACTTCACACAAAAAGAAAGAAAAAACAAAGCCTCAGCATACGGGGGGAGGGTTTCAAAAGCATGCACTAGACATTTTACAACCACAGAAGTTAAAATAAGGGATAGCGGGAGCTATACTCCTGTATATGAGATTCCCAGATCCTCTGCAACAGTTCACACAAACTAAATGTCTTAAAATAAGAGAAATTTTTAATCTTACAGTTCTGGGAGTTAGAAGTATGAAATCAAGATGTTGACAGGGACCACCACCCCCCCCCCCCCCCCGCCAAAGGCTCTAGGATAGTAGTGGTGAGCCTATGGCAAGTATGCTGCAGTGGACTGTTTGTATCATTGAAAGTTCTAAAATATTCACCATTACTGCTCTGGGAGAAAATCTTTTTTTCTCATTTCTCTTGGTTACCAACAGTCCTTGGCATAGCTTTACTATGGCAGGATCCATCCCTTCAATCTATTCCTTCTCTATACTGTCTCCCGTGTCTTCAGATTTTTCTCCTTATAAAGATACCATTCACTGGATTTAGAGCCTACCCTAATACACTGTGGCTTCATTTTTACTTGATTACATCTACAATAACCCTTTAGATATTCCTTGATTTACAATAAAAGGGTTACATCTTGATAAACACATTGTAAGCTGAAAATATAAGTGAAAATGCACTTAATATACCTAATTGCCCATGCATCGTCGCCTAACCAACTAGCACGCTATAGAACATGCGTATCCACACTTTTGGCTTGTCTGGGTCACACTGAGTGAAGAGGAATTATCTTGAGCCACATATAATATATATAATACAGTTAATGTATATAAGTAAAACTTTTTTATTTTTTATATTTTCCTATAACACCTCTAGTACTAGCATAAGCTCATATAATGTCTGATATATGTACATTTGGGTTCCAGGCTGTGTGACAGGTGGAAGAGGCAGAGTTAGCAGAGTTAGTGCCCCTTCTTCCACACAGCCTTCTATTGCCCAAACAATTTGCTTGAGTACCCTGCTACTGAGTTATGAAAAATATCACTAAAAATCACATCATCACATTAAAAGTTTGTGGTCTTGTGAGTCCCCCATTACTAGCTGTCCATGGTCACGTGGGCCTGGGCTGCAGGTTTGACATGCCTGGTAGAGTATCCCTTCTTCTCATGACCATGTGGCTGACTGGAATCTATGACTCATTGCTGCTTCGTGGTATGATGAGAGACTGTTTTTTTTTTTTTGTTTGTTTGTTTGTTTTTGGTTTTTCTCCGGTACCGGGAACCGAACTCACGACCTTGCACTTGCCAGCCAGGCGCTTTTGCCGCTGAGCTATATGAGAGACTGTTGTACCACATACTGCTAAACCAGGAAAAGATCAAAATTCACAATTTGAAAGATAGTTTTTACTGAGCACATATAGCTTTTGCACCATTGGTAAGGCTTATATCCAGATGTTTTCCCAAAGCCTCATGTACTCATTCATAGGTGGGGCTTTTTGGAGGTGGCTGGATCTAGGGTATGTGAATGTGGACTAAGGGTGTGTGGTACTGGATTAGTCCACTAATTGGTTTATCATAGCCCTGGGTGTGGGCAATAGGAAGTGGCACACTAGGTGTTGGTAACACCACCCAAATGGCTTGTAGCCCAGATGGGATAAAAAAAAAAACAGAGGCTTCTTTCTAATGCTAATCTTTTCAGCAACTATGCTCTCCTTTGTCCCAATTTTACCAATACTTCTTTTCTGGTGAAACTGAAAATTTTTCAAATTATTTTGCTCACTATTTGATTCTGATTATCATTGTAGGTCTGACTAAAACAGCCAATAGTACCTACTGCTTTAATCATTGGGTTACCTTGAAATTTCCTGTGCAAGATTAGTTTCCTCTGTCCAGTGCCCTTAACTCCAGTAACCTGTAAAGTGTCAGGACATGGGCAAATTGGAGACAAATTTTCTTCCACAGCATAACATACATGCCCTGTAGTCTAACTGCCAGTGGAATTGTTGTTCCCAACTGAAACCTCCTGATCCTGGCCTCTACTGTCTACATTCCTATCAACATTCTTGTCTTCTGAGCTCTGACCAGTATCACACATTAAGCACTGGAAGAATTTTCTTCTTTCTCAGTAATTGATAGATTAAGCAGATATAAGATCAATAAGAGTAAAGGAAAACCTGAACAGCACTACTAGCCAACTTCACCTAATTGACATTTACAGAACAACCCATCCAACAATAATAGAACACACATTATTCTGAAGTACAAATGAGATATCCTCCATGATGCACCACATTCTGAGCCATTAAACAAAGTTCCAGAAATTTTGAAGACTCTCAAAACATGCTGAAGCCAGGCATGGTGGGACACGCCTGTAATCCCAGCACTTGGGAGACTGAGGCAGGAGGATCATTGCAAGTTTGAGGCCAGCCTGGGCTACAAAGTGAGTTCAAGACCGGCCTGAACTGCATAGTGAGACTCTGTCTCAAAAAGACAAAAAAAAAGCCACATGATGAGTATATACTCTGACCATTATGGAACCAACTAGAAATCAGTAACAGAAAAATACAAAAGTGCTAAATAATTGGAAATTAAACTATAAGCCTATAAATAATACATGAATAAATAGTCTCAAGGCAAATTAAAAAATATTTTCAAGTAAATGAAAATAAATACACAGCTTTCCAAAGTTTGTAAGAAGCAGCTAAATTTAGCAGTGATTAGAAGGAATGTATGGCAATAAATACATTCATTAGAAAAGAAAATTCTAAAATCAATAGCCTAAGCTACATTAGGAAATTAGATAAAGTACAGCATATTAAACTTAAAGCAAATAGAAAAAAGAAATGTCAAAAATTAGACCAGACCAGATTCAGGTGTGGTGGCACATTCCTATAATCCTAGTTCTCTGGGAGGCTGAGATAGGAGGATAACACATTGGAATACTGCCTGCTCTGTGTAGCAACTTAGATCCTGTCTCAAAATAAAAATTTAAATATGTGGCTGGGATAAGGCTCAGTGTGAAGGCCTTGGGTTCAATTCCCATTACCACAAAAAAATTAATGGCATTGAAAATGGTGACAAGTCAAGAAAATCTGTAAATCCAAAATCATTTGACAGAAGTCAATAAAATTTGTAAATCTCTAGCCAGGTTAACCAAGAAAAAGAAGGAAAAGAGGGGCTGGGGATTTAGCTCAGCGGCAAAAGTGCCTGCCTGGCAAGCGCAAGGTCGTGAGTTCGGTTCCCGGTACAGGAGAAAAAC
>NW_004955594.1:304774-331850 GCF_000276665.1 Chinchilla lanigera
ATGTATAATTATACATATTAGTAAAAAATATTTCAAAAACAAAATACCAGATAAGGATGATTCCTTTGGCAAACTACCCAACAGTGAAGGAAAAAATACCGTTCATTCTATATACTGTCTTTGAGAAAATAGAAGAAATTGATTTATTTTATGTGATCATCTTTATCTTAGTATTAAATCCTTACAAATGACAGTGAATGAAAAGCAGGCCACAGGCTACTGTTTTATGAACATAGACACAAAAATCCTTGTCACAATATTAAGAAATCAAATCCAACAATATACAGTGTAAACAGAATGATACATTAAAACCAGGTGGGTACATCTAAAGAATGTAGGGATATTTTAGATAATATCTTGTAATAGCTGAGTTTTAATCTCCTTAGGGGGATTTTACTGTGCTTTTGTATATTTGTTTATTTAGTCTTTTAATGACTTTCCTGGAGTGAGTTTGAAGTCTGTATCCCCTGCAGTGTATACCCACTGATGTCTCTGCTCCAGGTGTTATTTTTATTTCTTATTTTTATTTTTAGCTGTGGCTTTCTAGGCATTGTTGTGGGATCACCTTAGCTCAGTGCTTCTCACCTAGGCACAATCTTTCCCATCTTCTCCACTGGGTACATTTGGAAGTGTCTGGAGACATTTTTGGTTGTCGCAACTAGAGAGAAACACTCTGCTGGCATCTAGTGGGTGGAGACCATAGATGCTAAGAAGCACCCTACAATGCACAGGACAGTACCCTGCAAAAAAAAAAATCTGACCTTGACATTCATAGTGCTAAGTTTGAGAGTCCTTCAAAAAGTTTAGTGACCAGCCAACTAGTGCTCAAAGACCTCGTGTAAAACCCTTAAATTGGTAATGCTTTTCACCTTTTGTCAATGGATTTGTGTAAGGATTGGAAATACATTCAGAATTCAAACTGTTTACAAGTCTTGCCTGGTTTTACTTTTGGCTCTTCTCATGTCTGCTTTGTTCCTGCACAAAGAATCATTTTCTTCCAGGGACACATACATAACTAAGACTATTTCAAGTCTCTCTTTAATCTGCACACAACCCTGCATGGTTACATAGCCTTTCATACACCAAGGGTGTATGAGAGCTTTTCAAGGCCCATTATAGCTATCTTACTTCCTGGATCCACTTGTTAGATTTCTGGCTGTTCTAGTCTGTTGTTTGCCACAACCAGTATGATTGTTTTCAACAACACTTTTTTGCCCTGTGCTCCAGAGCAAGTTAGTTCCATTTGAGAGCAAATCTGCTGGTTGTCCTTGCTTGCCTTTCCTTGTAGAACTACTGCTGGTAGAGCTGGGGTGGTGCTAGGATATGGGAGAACACCAACATAAACACACTGCATATTTTCACTCTTTTTTCCCAAAGTTCAGTGGGGTTTTTTAAAATAAGTGTTTCTTTTAGAAATAAATTTTAAAAGAATGGCCATCATCAAAAATCAAATAATAACAAATGCTGGACATGATGTAAGGGAAAAGACACTCTTCTACATTGTTGGTGGGAATGTAAACTAATGCAATCATTATGAAAATCAGTGTGGAGATTTTTCAAAATATTAAAAATAGAAATTCCATTTGACCCAACTACCCCCTCTCAGGTATCTTCCCCAAAGCATTGAAGCCATCATATTACAGGGATACATGCATACCCATGTTCATAGCAGCACAATTTATAATAGCTAGATCTTGGAAACAGTGTATTTTCATCAACAGATGAATGCATAAGGAAAACGTGGTATGTGTGTGGCAAGAGCAGCTAATCTACTCATTAAGCAAAATTTCCAAATACAGTATACTATTAACTATAGTCCTCACGTTACACATTAGATCTCTACACTTCTTCATCCTACTTATCTGACACTTCCTTTTAGATTGCACACATAAGTGAGATAGAGCATAATTTTTCTTTCTGTATCAATTATTTCATTTAGGGTGTTGGTTCTTTATCTTAATGATCACAAGTATTTACTTTATATAGTGATATAGTGGGTATTAATCTTTTCAATGTTAAAAATATTTTTCCTGAGCTTTTTGCTTTTATATTGTTTTCAAGATATGTTTTTATCTTTTATGCTTTTTATGTTAAAGCAGTTTTTCCTACCTCAAGATTGTTAACACATAATTTTAATAGTTTTGTTTCTATATTTTAGTATATCAGGAATTTACTCTTCTATTGAGTGATATAAAGACAGAATTTGTATCAGATATTCATTTTTTCCAATACTTTGGTTACTCCATCTTTCTTCCACTGTTGTGAAATGCCACCTTTTTCATATACCATATGTCCATGTGCATCTACTTTGGGATTCCATTCTTTTCCCTTTATCTATTCATTTGTTTTGCATTAATAACATACTTTTTAGTCTATAATTTTGTATTATGTTTTTGTATCTGGTACCCCATGCACTTTTTTTCAAAATTGTTATTTTATTACTTATCATATGAATTTTGGAACTGAATTGTCTAGTACATGAAAACTTCCTCTAGGATATAGGTTTAAAATATTTGTAGAACTTCTTTCTTTTCAATACTGAGATTTTGTTTCTTTTCAATATTGAGATTGTCCAGCTGTGAACACAGTAGTTCTCCATTAGGTTTCCTTCAAGTCTCTTAAGATGGCTTTATACATTTCTCCATAACACTCTCCTGCATTTTTGTTTGTTCCCAGACACAGTTTTCTGCTGTTCTTATAAATTTGACTGCATATTTATTTGCTATTTGTAATAGGAAAGCCTTTGACTTTTTGTTACTTAATTTTGTTATAACTTCAGCCTAACAGGAAAGTTGTTAGAATAGTACAATGACTTTCCATTTGGGTATATTTCTGAGTTTTTGATACTTTTCCATTGCTTTATCTGCCTATTCCTATGCCAACCTAACACTATTTTAATCATATAAATTCTAGAGTATGTTTTAATAACTGGCAATGGGCTAATCTCTTCCATATTGCTCTTGGTTCTTGGTAGAAGTCTATTAGAAGTAAATTTCTGGCTACTGATTTTGTTTAGTTCTCCTAAATAAATATTTCTGATTAATGTGGTCTTTTTCCTAGAACTGCAATATGCTAATACTGTGATGCGCTTTGACTATGTCTGGCTTCGAGACCACTGCCGCTCAGCATCTTGCTACAACTCTAAAACTCACCAGCGCAGCCTGGACACTGCCAGTGTGGATTTATGTATCAAGCCAAAAGCCATTCGTCTGGATGAGACTACACTCTTTATCACTTGTAAGTGGACAGGATACCTGGTCTTTTTTGGAGCAGTATCTTACAGAATATTTTGTGGGAAGAAATGGTTTTCTGCTTTCCAAAATCAAGTATTCTTTCAGTTACTTTTTTCTCCTTGCTTTGGAGGCATTCTTGAGAATATTTTGTCCTCTTCATAGCTAACATCATACTTAATGTTGAAACTGAATATGTTGGCCATTTACACATCTTCTTTTGAAAAATTTCTATTTAGATCTATTGCCCATTTTGGAGAGATAAACACTAGACATAGATCACTGGAGCAGGGAACCCAGAAGCAGATCCTCACAAATATATTATGTTTTCTTTGGCAAATGTACAAAGACTATTAAATAGAGGAAGGGTAATTTTTCCAACATTTGGTGTTGGAGCAATTGGACATCCATAGAAAGAGAAAAAAAAAACCTTGATCTAAACCTCACATTTTATATAATAATAAATAGAATATAGATTGTGGGCTTAAATGTGAAACATAAAACAATAAAACTTATAGAAAAGAACGTAGTAGAATATCTTCAGGTCCTAACTGGGACTAGGACTAAATACCATGACTCTAAACTCAGTAGAAAAACAAAGAATCAAACTAGAAAACAGATAAAAGTCAAGCACAGACATTTTACTTAATAGGATACACAAATGGCAAATAAACACATGAAAAGATGTTCCCCATCACTAGCCGTTAGATAAATGAAAGTATCACAGTAAGATTTCACTACACACCTTTTGGAATGACTAAAATAAAAAATCGTAACAACATCAAATGCTAGAGAAGATAAAGAAACATTCTATTTGCCATATACTGCTGATAGGCATGTAAAATGTTAGTTTTCTAATACAGTTACTCAAGGAAAAAGCTTGGCAGTTTCTTAGAAAATTAAACATACAGTTACCATATAGTCCAGAAATCACACTCTTGGGCATTTATCCAAAAAAAATGAAAACCTATGCAGCATTTACAAAAGAAACTTATACATTAATTTTCATATCAGCCTCACTTGTAATAGCCAAGAACTGGAAAGTACCTTGTGGGTGAATGGTTAAACAAACCATTATCGTGGAATATTGCTCAACAATAAAAAATATGCTACTAAAACATATGATAACTTAGAAGAATCTCAGTGAAATTATGCTGGCAAAAAGCTAACCTGCATGCCTCATTTATGTACCATTCATGAAGTAACATAGTTATACAGATAGAAAACATATTACAGTGGTACCTTGGTTCACAAACTTAATTCTTTCCACAATTCTATTTGCAAACCAAATTGGATAAGAACTGAATCAGATTTCCCTATAAGGTCAACAGCAAACCTAACAATTTGGTTCAGTTCTCATCCAGTTTGGTTTGTGGCCAGAATTGTGGAAAGAATTAAGTTCATGAACTGAGGCAATATCTGCTGCTAGGAGTTAGGGATGAGAATAAGAGGTGTAGGTGTGACTGTAAAGGAGTAACACCAAGGAGTCTTGTGATGATGGTACAGTTGAGATATCTTGACTGTGTTGGTACTGTAGTTATATGAAGTTATGCATGTAAGACTGCATAAAATTGCATGTACACATGCACACACATGCATATACACACAGGTATGTGTATATATAACTGGTGAAATCTAAATAAGCTCTATGGATGCCTTTTTCTTGGTTTTGATACTATACTGTGTTTGTATAAGATGTTGTCTTAGTCACCTTCCCATTGCTGGGACAGAATATAAAACACACACAACTTAAAGGAGAGCTTTATTTTGTCTAACAGGTTCAGTTTATGGTCAGGGGCTCCAAGGCAGGAAAAGCATGGTACAAGACTCTGGTGGAATAAAGTTGCTCTTGTCATGGAAGCCAAGAAACAAAATGAAGTGAAGAGTGGGAGACGGGGGTATAAGCATCCAGGTCAGCTCCCTGTGAGCCACCTCTTCCAACCAGGTCCTATCTCCTAACCACTTTCAGTTTTGAACTCTTCAGTGAATTAACCCACTGATGAGGATAGTACCTCCATGATCCAGTCACCTTCCTACTCTGAACCCATGGGACCTTTGGGAAACATTCTAGATCTGAACCCTAACATTGCTTTACAACATCTTGTGAAGCTACAATTTCCAAATAAAATGTTGGGGTTTTTTTGACCAATTGAATAATCATTGACTATTCTCAATGGTTATTGTAGGAAACACATAGTAATAAACATACATCCATTTACAAAATAGCATAGGAACAATACAAACATTGCAAAGCTATGGACAGATTAGTAGGAAAATGTCAATGGCTGCTGTAATACATGGTGGTATCTTCAAAGTGGTTTCTCAGGAAGACAGAAATACGCAAGAAAGATCTCATAAGTAGTTACAGCCTAAGGGCTGTGAAAAATAGCATATTACCTCCTCACCAGTGACTCCTTTCACTGAGGTGTGACAGCTGGAAGGAAGGCCAGGATTGAAAAGAAGGACTGAGAGACTTGCACCTGTGTCTAGGCTGTTTTCTTTTTCCTCTATAGTCCTGATTACCCAGTGCTCCTCCATGGAGATGACAGTCTGGCCAGAGGGAGAAGACAGAGTATGCCCCGGGTCCCCTCATTCCTGTTAGACTAACTGGTAGGATGGGTCTGAGCTCTGGGACCTCTGCTTCAGAGGGCAGACCGATCTCCAGTGGTCACCTTTGCATTCAGGGCGTGGCCCAGAGGGCTGCTTAGGACAGTTCCTCTTGAGGTGGCCTGGCTTTTAACAGCAATAGCAGATGAATGCAGTCGTCGAGTTCTTCTTGGGGCCCCAAGAATCAGACTTAGGGTCTGTTTCTCTTAGTGCTGCAGCAAAAGCAGCTGCTTTTTCTGGGTCTCTTTGTTTTCTCTCCTTGGCCTCCTTCTCGTCACGGCTATAGAATACTGAGGAGGCAATTCTTACTAACAAATAAAATGTTAAACAAAGAAAGCATTGGAGGAAAAAAAGTTTACAATCAAAACATTCACTATTAATTTTTGTATAATAGAAAATGTACCAGAGAAAGGTTTATTTTTTAGAAAACAACTTGACAAAATATTTTCAAAGTGTATGACAAAGACCACCTAACATTATATAAAGTGCTACTACTAAAAGACCAACTGCCCTTAATATATAAGGTGCTATTGCTAAACTGTAAGAAAAACGCCAGTATTCCCATAGAAAAATATGAGAAAGAAATGAACAGACAAATCATTAAAGTAGTAATCAGCAAACATTTTCTATAAGGGAGACAATAAATATTCTTAGGCTTTGTTAGATGTATCGTCACAACTATATTGAACTATAGAGAATATGAAAATATGGATCTATACAGAATATGAGAACATAGAACTGTAGAGAATATGTAACTAAGTGAATGTGTGTGTTCCAAAATAGATTCTGCAAAAACAAGTGCTAGATTTGAATCATGAGCCATACTTTGGTGACCCTTGCATTAAATAAATATAGATATCTAGCAAACGTGCAAAATGTTATTAGCTTTATTAGTAAGAAAATAAATTCAAATTATTACAAGATAGCATTTTACTTAACCAAATTAGCAAAATACACATTTTTAAAAAGAATACTCAGCTTTGGTGAGCACTTATATACTATTGGAAGGAATGAAGATTAGTGGAATCTTCCTAAAAAGTAACTTGGTTTATATATATTGAGAGTCTTAAAAGTTTATATGTCTTGATACATGCTCTATCTTTAAATTATCAGAAATATGGATATAGATAATCACTATTAAATAATAGGGAAATTTTAGAAAAATAAAAACATGTACCTCAACGGAGCAGACTAGATAAGTCCTGGCACCCTATATTTTGCAAACTTTCAGAATTAATTTTTATCAAGACAGTCTCAAAACTTATAAAATGATTATTGAAATGTTAAATAGCATTGACGGGCACCAAATTATGTAAGTATTATCCTTTATATCCCGTGTTATGTAAGGATGCATAGTAAAAAGCTGAAAGCCAGGATGTTAAGCTGTCAATCATGGTTTTCATATAGATGATAAAGTGATAAATACAGGTAATTTTTAATTTCTCCTTACTTGGTTATGATTTCTTAATTGTTTACAATGTGTATGTTTTTTATCAGGAGAGGAGAGTGAAAAGGAGAGAGGGGAAGAAAGAGAGACAAGACATATAGCTTTTTATTACTCCTGCTGCCTCTATGGCTTATCCTAATGATTTTTTAGAGCATTTTGGGGTTGGAAGAGGTAGGTCACTGGGAGTTGACCATTCTTTTGCATAGTAGGCAAAGGCATTTATGAAGACACTCTATCATGTTGTAATGATGGAAATTTTAGACAGAAATGCTGTAAACCATTTAGAAGAAGCAGACAGCATGGACTATTTCTACCTGAACCAAGAAAATGGAGTTCTGGTTCCAACTGTGGTTACAGGTTAAGTATCTTTGAATTTGGTAAAGTCTGTGCAAATATTTCAAAATTCGAAGAACTCCAAATCTGCAATACTAAGAATTTTGGGTGATATTCAACACGAACTGACTTTTTCACCTTCTGTGAAATAGAGATTAGTCTCTTCTAGCTCAAATACTCTAAGTTCATTTGTAGGCAGGAGACGGGAATTGAGGGCAAGGAGGACAGTGCTAAGTAGACTAAAAACGTACTTGGGATTATAATTCTTTGATTACTTGATGAATGTTTCAGAAATTCCTTTGCTATATAGCTATGATTCTAGAAATTTATTTACCTTTTTGGAAGATTTATCCATTTATTCATTCATTTATTCATGCATACCAATCAACCCACAAATATTTCTCTCTCAGAAGCATTTTAAGTACTCATTGTACTCTGGTCACATAAACAATATAGTACTAGATAGTTGGTGACTAAAAATTAGCATTCTTAACCAGTAAATTATTGGCAATATTTGTAATTTTTTTATCTTAACAACTTCTTTTCCCTAAAAAGGGCCAGATGGTCATGTGACTAGATATGATTTGGACTGGCTGGTGAAAAATAGCTATGAAGGGCAGAAACAAAAGGTTATCCAGCCTAGAATATTATGGAATGCTGAAGTCTACCAGCAAGCCCAAGTTCCATCTGTAGATTTCCAGAGTTTCTTAGAAACCAAAGAAGGACTGAAGATGTTTCTACAAAACTTTCTGCTTTATGGAATTGCATTTGTAGAAAATGTTCCTCCCACTCAAGAGCACACAGAGAAGTTGGCAGAAAGGATCAGCTTGATCAGGTAATTTATTGGTTTTCTGAAATCCATAGTAATTAATTTCTAGAATATGAGCACCAATGAAAAATATAAAATGTATGGTTACCTTTGCTTTCAATGCAGAATACCTGTAGCCTAAAAAAGAGTACTGTCATTTGCAGTGCTTTGTGAAGAGGACTAGATTTTTCATCTTTAAGACACTTAAATTTAATGAAGACTTCAAAATCATTGGTATATATTTTTCTAATCTAGCTATCCTTAAAGTGTTACCATTATATATTAGAAAGAGCACTAACTGTGAGTAACAAGAACGGAGTTGTAGTCTGCATTCTACCATCAAGGTGTTGTGTGACCATAGGCAAACCCATTACACACACACACACACACACACACACACGTACACACACACCCTTGCCCCTCCATTTTCCTACCTTTTCAATGGAAGATTGAATATGGTGTCTAAAAATTATACAATTTTGACCTTCTGTTATTCCTAGGACTTGAGCCGGAGATTGACTGTAAATAAACACTACGCAACATTTGACCATCACATCTCACATCCATTATTTTATTTTGGTCATTATAGTAACCCTGATAATTTTATGTTTTAGCCCCTGTTCTACTGATGAGGTACCTGTTTCTAAGATACAATAAATGGCTTGCCCAAGATTTCCCTGATAATAAGATATAAAGCTGCCGTTTAAATAGCTGCGGTTTCCTGATCCTGAATAATACTCTTTTCAGTACCATTCTACTTTTCTAGTTGGCATACAGATAGATCTTCTGTGGTATTGAATGTGAAATAAACCTACTTCATTTTAATTAATACTTTCCTTTTATTTAATAAAACCCAGAAATAGTTGATTGTGTAACAAATAGTATGTTGAGTCATTTCCCCTGGTAGAGCATAATCAATACCATTTGTAAGCCATTCAGTTTGAAACACAGTTTTGAGAACTTTAGAATAAAAGAAACTATGCTGGTAAGCAATAAATTAAGACGGTCTTAGAACTTTAGTTGAAAAGGAAGAATATTTCTTGTTTGGACTTGTGTGTTCAGAGAATAAGAACTCTGAAAGCTAAAGATTTTAAGTGACTTTTAGGTCAGATCTGAGCTCACTACAAAAATAATTACAAAATCAAAATCTACGATGCATGCCTCAAGGACAAATGCAACAATACAGCAATTCTCACTGAATACTTGTAACATAAACTGTCCTTTTCTCTTTTCCTTATTTGTCCGTGTCCAAAAGATAAGTGAAGATCTACATTAATCACTTCTATGTCATATGAAGAATATGGAAATGCTTCAGTCACCCCTGAAAATTGGATTATCCAAGATATTAGAAAATTAACACTATTCTTGAAAAATAAGAATATTAATAAAAGACAACAGTTATTTTTAAAATTAAGTAAAACATCACTTCTAGAAGCAGCTACATCATCTTTTTCTATGAAAGGAAGGTAAGCACAGGGAATAACCTTGACTGTGAAGGCTATTAAAAGTAGGCATATAAACAAATAAGATGATTCCCTAAAGTTTCAGAATACATTATACTTACACAATTTTCCCCTCAAATTCCTAGAATATTAGTCAGTGGCAGAATTGTCAATACCTGTGTTACGTTTCGCTATGAATTTCACCTTATGGATGGAAATCTGAAAAACCAAATCAATTTTTATTTGCGAGCAACTGAAGAAAGTATTGGAAATAGTTTTCAAAAATAAGAAGAAAATTTCAAATATCTTATAGGTCTTTTTTATTGACAGAGAAACCATCTACGGTAGGATGTGGTATTTCACTTCAGATTTCTCCAGAGGTGACACAGCATATACCAAACTAGCTCTGGATCGGCACACTGATACTACCTATTTTCAAGAACCCTGTGGGTAGGTGGATTAGATGTCTACAGCATAGAGTATTTACATGTGATGGTCTTAAGTAGTTTCTTAATCACTCCCTGTTCTATTTGAACCAAGGTCACATCTACTGCTGTAGATTGGTATGATTATTTTTCTCTCTTCCCCTAGAAACATGATCATTTTGAAATACCTAGCTCAGTCTTCTTTAGACTCATAAGAATAAATTTTTAAGTGATTGAAACCCCACCTTACTATGTAAATGAGGTCTTAATTTTTTTAACTTATATTCTTCTCAAGATCATTACAACTTCCCCAGAAAAGTATTGGTTAATCATTAGTTTTGGAATTTTATACCTTCCTTATCTTTAGTTATCTGGTCCTAGCAAAGGGACCAGTTCTGCAAGCACTGCTGTTTTGAATATGGTATTAACAGAAATTTGAATCTGACTTATAAGAAGTTGGAGGGGGGAAGGGCTGAAAAAAATCACCTTTTCCACATTGAATCATGTTAATCTTGCTCCTAAAATAGATCATTAGCCTGAGATATATATATATATATCAGTAAAGTGAATTTAGTGGGTTAGCAGAGTATACATTTATTTCAAGAGTTTAGAACTTAAGGATGTTTGGTTCGGGAAAGGAAAAATAAGTCAGCTTTCAGGTATCTTGCCCCACATTATCAATATATGGAGCAACCAACAGTGTGGCATCTTCATTCTAGGAAACACATACAAAAAATAAAGAAATGGAATGAGAAGCATCTGGACAAGGGCTGAGGTTCAAACATTGACTAGTTCTTCCTTCTATGACCAATGCCAGAGATTAGCGACTGCTCCTTAATTTTATCCTTTCTAATCAATAGCAAAGACCAAGTAGAATTGTCGTATTATAATAATGGCTAAGAATAAAGGCTATGGCAGCAACAAGACCTAGATTTGCATCCTAGTCTAAATATGTATTATTAGCTTTATAATCTTGTACAAGTTAAAATTTCTGTGAAATTTTTAGGCCTGAATTATTTAGGAGCCAAAGATGCTTAACTCAAGAGAGAAATAGATTTTGATCTGAGCTGTTGCTGGTTTCCAAGTTTCTTTTCAGCTCTCTTCCCACTGGTCCATCTTTCACACTACAACCATGATGAGTTTTTTAAAATGTTAACTTGACCTTAGAATTCCACAGCTTAGGATCATTCTATGTTCTCTGCATTATGCTAATAGAAACTTCTTACTCTCTTTGAATATACATTTTTTTCTGTACTGGATATTGAACCCAGTGCGTTTGCACTGAGATACGTTCCTACACCTTTTTTACTTTTTATTTTTAGACAAGGTCTTGCTAAGTCACTTAATTGCTCAGACCAGGCTCAAATTTGAGATCTTCCTGCTTCAGCCTCCCAGAGTGCTGAGATTAAAAGCATATCTCACCACACACAGCTCTCCTTTGTTTTACATCAGTATAGTTGGTCACACTTTTTCTCTGTCTAAAATATTCTCTCGTCCTTTCAATCTTCTTCCAGTCTAATTCTTGATTGTTCTTTGAGATTAGGTAAAGCCATCCCCTTCCTCCCTCAAACATTCCTTTGTACAACACCTGTCTAGAATATATTATTTCTTTTTATGGGCCTCACTATGTCTTGTATACAACTGTATTATAGTACCCGTCATATCTTATTGGTACTGGCCTCATCTCTTCTTACTAGAACAGAAGCTATATTTTATTCCTGCCTACATTTGCAAGGCCTGGCATGTAAAGGCTTCGATACATGGTAGATGTATTTAGAAAACCTATTGTGGCATTAATATTTCAAAGTATAAAAGTGGTACAACTGATTATAAGGAGAAAGCAATTAAGAAATGGAATTTCATCCTAAGAATAAAATGATACAAGTAGGTTCAATAATCATGTTATATAATATTCTAGAAAGTTGATATATTCCCTTTTATCCAATGAACATAAGAATTTACTTTTCTTTTCCCTTTTTAGCATTCAAGTGTTTCACTGTCTTAAGCATGACGGAACAGGTGGCAGGACACTGTTAGTAGATGGATTCTATGCAGCAGAACAGGTACTTCAAAAGGCACCTGAGGAATTTGAGCTCCTCAGCAAAGTGCCATTGAAGCATGAATATATTGAAAATGTTGGAGAATGTCACAACCACATGATTGGGGTTGGGCCAGTCTTAAATATCTACCCATGGAATAAAGAGCTGTATTTGATCAGGTGAGTACCAAAGAACTATCCTCCAGTGTAATGTATTTACCAAACATCGAGCTTCTAATGTGATGATAATTCCTAAGATCTTTCTATCTGGCACATTTTAATCTTACTCTTCTATAGTTTTTTATTATAGAACAATTTATAGTCTTACAGATCCCATGCAATTATAAATAGGCCAGCAGACAAAGTGGAGATGGGCAGATATTGGAGGTAGTATTTTTAAAATGAAAACATCTGTTAAAATGAAGTTATTAAATTGTCTTCAGTGCCAAAAGGCATGATGACAACAAGATTAACAACTTCAGCTCAAACTTATACAATAACTCTTTGCTGGGATATCCAGTTGCTTCCTGGATATCACCAGCTAAATATCTATAGAATCATAAAGTACATTATACTCAAAACTGAATTCATCATCTCCACTCATTTTAAGGCTGCCCCTTCTCTTGTTCACCCACATTTTAGTGAATGACACCACCATCTACTATGTTGTCCAGATCTAAAATTCCAGAAGTCATCTTTAACTTTTTCCTCCCTCTCCCATTATGTGACCATTACCATCAACTCTACCTCCGAAATTTTTCTCAAATTATCCACTGCTTTATAGTCACAATGCCACTTTTTTGATGAGACCACTATTACCTCTCTTCTGTTACATTCTCAAAGTCTTTCAATTGGTCTCCTTGATTCCACCATGAACCCCCTTCTATTCATTTTTGTGCTATAGGCAGAGCATTTTTTTCTAAAATACAAGTCTCTGTAATTCCCCTGTTAAGATCTTGCTCCGTCTCCTGAATGTCTTTCAAAGAAACACCAGTCATTCTCATGACTTACAGGGTACTACACAATCTGATCTTTCCTTATTCTTCTAGCATCATCCCATATAACTCATGTTTTCCACACACATTCTGTTCTAGATATACTAAACCACTTTAGGTTTCTGGAGCCAATTATTTTCCATCTTGCAGCCAGAGTTTTTCTTACACTCTTTTGCATTTGAATTACCCTTCTTTCACTTATGTGAAACTCCTGCTATGCATTACTTGAATTTACCCAAAAGATATTCTTGCCCATCTATCAAGAGCTAGGTATGGTTTTGGACCCTGGAGATGAAACTGTGAGGAAAATATACAAAAATTTGCGGCCCTCAGTACTAGGGGAGAATAAAGCAAACAAGGAGTGGCAGAGGGCAGAGTTAGCATGGAAATGGTTGCAAAACTTCACTAGATAAAGAGTACTAACTTGGTAATCAGAAAAAGTTCAGTGTGAAATCTTGACTGCCATTCATTGGTTGGTGGCCTTGGGTAAGTCACTTAATCTGTTGGTCATGAGTTTCCCGTTACAAAACCCGTTACTGTAAAGATAAAATAAACTGTTACTTCTACTGTTAGCCCTGGCTTGTACAAAAAAACTACATCAATACTAATTCACTTCCATTTGGACAATTTTTTTGGGAAACTCTTCCTCAGTCATCTCTTGTGTACCCATTCCCCAAACAATGAGTAGATACTCAGTATTTTTCCAGCATCATATTATGGACATTTTTAAATGAATAAAAATGTTGAAAGCAGTTAACAGGGGAAGACTAGAGACCTGCCATTTAGGTTCTATCGTTAAGATATTACTATATTTCTTTTATCATCTTCCTCTCCATTTATCTTTCCTTGTATCTACCCATCACTTAAATACATTTTGATGCATTTTAACATACATTGCACATATAAGTACATGTACCTCTAAAATACTTCAACATTTATATAGAATAAAGTTCAATATTTATTTGCAGCTTAATTGTTTTGAGCTGAAATGTTTAAGTAGTTTTACAAATATTAAAAATATACTGAGTTTGGACAAATGTATTTGTCACCTGGATAAGCCAAACCCCTATCAATATATAAAATATTACCCTCATATTTCTACCCAGTCAAACCCTGCACATATACTCCACAGGAAATCACTGATTTTTTTAGCCACTATAGATTAGTTTTGCCTGTTCTGGAATGAATTCATCATTTATGCATAAAAATCTGAGGTGTTTCTAGTTTAGCATTATTATGAATAAAACTGCTATAAATATTCATGTAAGGGTGCTTTTGTGAATATGCATTTTCACTTCACTCATGTAAATACCTAGTAATGGAAATGTTGGGTCATGAAGTCCATGAGAGTTTCATTTCATAAGCAATCACAACACATTTACCAAAATGGTGGTACCCTTTTACACTATTATCAACAACGTATGAGAATTGTATCTGCTCCACTTCCCTGCCAGTACTTGGTGTTCTCAGTATTACTAATTATAGCCATTATAATCAATACCTTCTAAGGCTTTCATTTGAATTTCTTCTAATGACTTATGACATCTTTTCATGTACACATTGACCTTTCATACATCTTTCTATTCAATTACTTTATTTTACTTTTTAATTGACAAGTAATTAGATGATAGATAGATGATAGATATTATTGCAGTGTGTTGTTTTAGAATATGAATATATTGTACAGTGGCTAAATTGCAATTTTCAAATATGCAATACATTAGTATTAACTACACTCCCCATATTGATCAATAAAGCTCTTGAATTTAGTCCTGTCTGACTTGAAATTTTGTATCCTTTGACCCATACCTTCTCGATCCCTATTTTCCACTCTCACCAAGCATATAAGAAGATTCCTTTTTTCTTTTTGATGATAGCCATTCTGACAGGGTAAGATGGAATCCAGAGTTGTTTTTTTTTTTTTTTTTTTTGCATTACCCTAATGGTTAAAGATAATGAACATTTTTCATGTACTTATTAGTCATTTATACTTTTTCTTTTGAAAGATGTCTATTTAGTTCATTAGTTCATATTGTGATTAGGTCATTTGCTTCGAGGTTAGGTTTTTTTTTTTTTCATTTATTCAATGGGCTTTTATTGAGCACCTGCTATACAAAACTATTTGCTATAAAATCTCACTAACATGAAAGACAAAACATCAACAATTCCACCAGTAATTTTCTACAACACTTCAGATTCACACAATCTATACTTGCATCACTATGCCAAATTAAAACAAGTAATTTGTATTTTGGGGGGGTTAAATTTTATTCTGGAGAGAAAAAACAAGAAAAACGATGGTACAAAATTTCAAAACAAGATAATAGGACAGTAACAATGGTTAATACATTGCATATTGTTATCTTCAAAGTAGTTGCTCAGATTACAAGCCGTAGGCATGAAAAACGGATCAAACAACATAAGCACAAACCTTTTTTTAATGGACTAATAGAAATTAGTAGTATAACTATCTTGTAGTAAATATATATATATCTTGTCTTTCTATATATATATATATATTCAAAATATATATATATTTTGTCTTGTAGTAAATATATATATGTTTTGTCTTTTCCCTTCCTTCTTTTCTCCTTTCCCAAATCCCAGTTTCTCTTTCCTTTTAAACAGTTTCTTCCCATTTCACAATATCTATTTACATTTTGGATCTTATTTACTCTTTCAATTTCTCACAGTAGGAAGACAATATGATGTTTACACATGTGCATCTGGCTCATTTCACTTATAAGTATTATCTCTAGTTACATCCATTTAACCTATAAAAGTCTCAAATTTATCCTTCTTTATGGCTGAGTAACACTCCACTGTATAAAAATACCACATTTTTAAATCTTTTCCTCAGTTGATGGGCATTTGGGTTGTTTCCAAGATTTAGCTATGACAGATTGTGCTGCTATAAACATGGGTTCACATATATCACTGTGGTATGATGTTTTCAATTCTTTTGGAAAACTGCCCAGAGGGGAATAGGTGGGTTGAATGGGACCTCTAATCCTAGTCTTTTGAGGAATCTGCATTGATTCCACTGTAGTTGTACCAGTCTACACTCCCACCAACAGTGGAGAAGGGTTCCTTTTCCCCACAGCACCTCCAGCATTTGTAATTTGTTGATTTCTTGATGATAGCCATTCTTTCAGGGGTGACAGAATCTCAGTATTGTTTTAATTTGTATTTTTCAAATGGCCAGTGATGCTGAATATTTTTTCATATATTTATTTGCCGTTTGCATTTCTTCATCTGAGAAGTGTGTATTTATCTTTTGGACTGGGTTTTTTAATTTTGGGGACCTGATTTTTTTCAATTCTTCATATGTTCTAGATATAAGTCCTTTGTCTGAAGGACAATTGACTAAAGTTTTTCCCCACCGTGTGGGTTGTATTTTCACTGTGTTGGTGATTTATTTGATGTGCAAAAGTTTTTTGATAAGATGAGATCCCAGTTGTTGATTCTTTGAAATATTTCCCGTGCAGTTTGGGTTTTGTTCATGAAGTCTCTGCCTACACCTCTGCCTTTAAGATTTCTACCTACTTTCTTTTCCAGTAGATTTAGTGTTTCTGTTTTAATATTTTGATCTTTGATCCATCTTGGCTTTAGTTTAGTGCATGGTGATTTTTTTTTTTTTGTATGAGGAATTGAACTCAGGACCTTGCGCTTGCTGGGCAGGCACTTGTGCCACTGAGCTATATCCCCAGCCCATAGTGCATGGTGATAGACATGGGTCTAGTTTTACTCTCTGGCATGTAGAGAACCAGTTTTCCAGCACCATTTATTAAAGAGGCTATCTTTCTTCCAGTGCACATGATTGGCCCCTTTGTCAAAGATAAGGTGGCTGAGTGTGTTTGTAGTTGTGTGTGCATCTTCTAATCTGTTCTACTGATCCTGAGGTCGGTTTTTTTTTTAACCAATACCATGCAGATTTTATCACAGTAGCTTTGTAGTATAATTTCTAGTCAGGGATTGTGATGCCTCCTGCCTTGCCTTTGTTGCCCAGAATTGCTGTTGCTATTCTAGGTCTCCTCTGGATCCAGATAGATTTTAGGAATGTTTTCTCTAGATCTGTGAAATATGCTAAATAGTATTTTGATTGGGATTGCCTTAAATCTCTATAACAATTTTAGGAGTATGGTTATTTTCACTATGTTGGTTCTTCCTATCCATGAACAGGGGGTATCTTTCCATTTTCTGATATCCTCTTCAATCTCCTTTTTTAGAGAAACTTCAATATATAGATTTTTTTACTTCATTAGATTGATTCCTAAATATTTCATTTGTTTGGATGCTATTGTGAAGGGTGTGGTTTCCCTAATTTCTCTCTCAGTGAGTTTGTTTGTGTACAGGAATGCTATTGATTTTTGAGTGTTGAGTTTGTGTACAGCTATGCCACTGAATTTGGTTATTAAATCTACAAGAACTTTGGTGGAGTTTTTGGGATCTTGTATGTTGAGTATCATGTCATCTGCAAATAATGACAATTTAACTTCTTCCTTTCCTATCCTTCTTCCTTTTATTTCTCCCTGTTGTCTAATTGCTCTGGCTAATGTTTCCAGAACTATCTTAACTAAGAGTGGTGATAATGGACATCCTTGCCTTATTCCTGATTTTAGAGTGAAAGCTTTCAGTTTTTCACCATTAGTATAATGTGGGCTATTTGTCATAGATAGCTTTTATTAGATTGAGATAAAGACCATCTATTCCAATTTTCTGTAGGGTTTTTATCATGAATGAGTGTTGGACTTTGTCAAAAGCTTTTTCTGCATCTATTGAGATGATCATGTGATTTTGTCTCTGTTGATATGGTATATTAGGTTAAATATAGTCCTAGATTTTTTATAACTATGATAAATGAAATTATTCTTGCAGTTTCTTTCCCAGAAAATGTGTTATTGGTGTAGAGAAAAAGTACTGATTTTTTATGTCAATTATGTATCATAGATATGGTGTATTACATTTATTGATTTGCATATGTTGAACCATCCCTACATCCCTGGGATGAATCCTACTTCATCATGATGTATAATCTTCTTGATGATTTGTTGCATTCTGTTTGCCAGTATCTTATTGAGGATTTTTGCATCTATGTTCATTAGGGAGATTGGCGTATAGTTTTCTGTTTTGTGTTTTTCGGTTCTTCTCTGGTTTTCAAATGAGGATAATACTTGCTTCCAGGAATGATTTTGGAAGTATTGCTTCCCTTTGAATTTCCTTTCCTTTCCTCAGCATTAGTAGCATTATTTCTTCTCTAAATTTCTTGTGGAATTCAACAGTTAATCCGTCACAGCCTCAGCTTTTGTTTCTTGGTAAGTTTGTAATTATATTTTCAATTTCATTGGCTGATATCAGATTTAGAAATTTATATCTTCTTGGTTTAATTTTGGTAATTTGATTGTGTCTAGGAATCTGTCCATTTCTTCTGTGTTTTCCACCTCATTAGAGTACAGGTTCTTATAGTAGGTATAGATAATCTTCTGGATTTCTGAATGATTCATTGTGATTTCCCCCTTTTTATTTCTTTTTGCTTCAATTTGTGTTTTTTCTTTCTTCTTTTTGATAACGCTGGTTAATGGTTTATCAATTTTATTTATTCTTTCAAAGAACCAACTTTTCAATTCATTGATTCTTTGTATTGTTTTCTTAGTCTCAGTTGCCTTAATTTCTGCTCTAAACTTTATAATTTCCTCTCTCATATGAGCTTTCGGTTTGATTTATTCTTTTCTAGAAGTTTGAGGTTCAACTTAGGTTGTTTACTTGAGCTTGTTCTGTCTTCCTGATGTGAGAGTTCATTGCTATAAATTTCCCTCATAGGACTGCTTTCATTGCATCCCAAAAGTTTTAGTAAGTTGTATTGGCATTATAATTGAATTTATATACTCTTTAATTTCATCTTTAATTTTCTTTGTGACCCATTGGTTGTTCAGAAGGGTGTTGTTTAATTTCCATGTGTTTATGTAGTTTTTGTGATTTCTTTTGTCCTTGATTTCAAGTTTCATTGTGCTATGGTCAGATAGTATGCATGGGATGATTTCAATTCCTCCACATTTGCTTAAGCATGTTTTGTGGACTATAGCTTCAACACTGAGGATAAAGCTATCTAACATAAAAAATCTACAAGCATCAACATAGAAAACAAAATAAAATAAAAGCAGAAAAATCACAAGACAAATAAGTAAAATATAATCCCAAACACCCAGCCCACCCAGGACAAGTCCAGAGTACAAAGAGACAGAGAAAATCAGAAGCCAACCAGTGGAACTCTCTGAAATGATAGCAGCAGAAGCAAAAAAAAAACAAATGGAAGAGGGCATAGAAATAAATAATCTCTACCCTGCAAAGAAGAAATGACAATCAAAATGAAAGACATTAAAGCAGACAGATAAAAAAAATAGAGGCACACAGGAAAATGATTGAAACCCTGAATGCCAAACACAGAAAAGAAATGGAATCAATGAAACAGATCCAAACAGAAATCCAGAAGAATAAAACCTCCATTGAAAGTATGCACAACAAATTGAATGAAGACAAGGATAGACTATCAGAACTAGATTTTATTTTCTATATTGATACTTGCTAGTTTCTTATGATATATAGCTTTATTACTAGTATTTAGGTCTCCCTAGAGGGTGTCTGTTCCTCAGGGATGTCTTCTAGATGTAGATGGTTTCTTATAGCTATCCCAAGGCCCTAGCTTCCCAACTTGTAAAGGATGCAAGGCTACTGTCTGCCTCAGTTCCTAATCATTTGATACTGGGCTGTGATGGTGATTATGACCTCTCTGTATTGCTTTTATTGTTTTTATGTTGTTTTATTTATGTCTTTGTGTTTGCTAATATGTTTTGGTTCTTTTATCTTTAAAATAAAACAAAAGAATATCAGAGCTAGAAGACAGGATTGCAACTAGAGACCAGGAAAAGGAAGATATCTTAAAAATAGCAAGAGACCACAGAAAATCAATCCAACAGCTGCAGGATGAAGCAAAGAAGAACAACATAAGATTGACTGGAGTTAGTGAAAAAGCCAGAGACAGTTCAAAAGCCATTAAAAACCACTTAACAGAAATATTGGCAGAAAACGTTCCAAACATGGATAAAGAATTTGACATACAAATAATTGAAGCATATAGAACTCCAAATAGCCATGACCAAAATAAATCTACACCAAGGCATATAATAAAGATTCCAAGCTGGGCGTGGTAGCACATGTCTGTAATCCCAGCACTCAGGAGGCTGAGGCAGGAGGATCATTATGAGTTCGAGACCAGCCTGGGCTCCAAAGTGAGCTCAAGGCCAGCCTGAACTGCATAGTGAGACCCTGTCTCAAAAAGACAAAATAAAAAGTCCAAAGATTCCAGAAAGTCAACAGAATAACAAAATATTAAAAGCAGTTAGAGAAAAGAAACAAATCACGTATAAAGGAAAGCCCATCAGAATCACAGCAGACTTCTCAACACAAACCCTCAAATGAAGGAGAGGTTGGAGTGAGGTGTTTCAAGCCCTGAAAGAAAACAATCTTCAATCCAAATTGATGTACCTCACAAAACTGTCTTTCAGAATCAATGGAGAAATAAGACACTTCCATGACAAAGAACAATTGAAGAAATTTATGACCAACAAACCATCTCTACAGAATGCTTTGAAGGATATATTAGAAAGAGATGAAGACCACAAACACAAGAGCACCAATGGAAAGAAGCCACCAGGCAGGGCAAACAATTACACAGAGGAGAAGACAGAGAAGCAACAACAGGAAAACAACATGAAAAAGATAAGGCAATACATATCAGTTATAACCATCAATCTAAATGGTCTCAACTCACCAATCAAAAGAAAGAGACTGGCAGAATGGATCAAGAAACAAGATCCAACAATATATTGCATTCAAGAAACACATTTAACCCAAAAAGAAATTCATAGACTAATAGTCAAAGAGTGGAAAACAATTCTCCATGCAACAGGAACCCAGAAAAAAGCACACATAGCTATTCTACTTGCAGATGATGTTAACTTTAATCCAAAACTGATCAAAAGAGACTAACATGCTTGTTAAGGGAAAAAATCCAAAAGGAGAGAGAACAGTCATAAATATATATGAATAAAACACCAGTGCACCCAACTACATAAAACAAATACTAACAGACATGAAAAACCAAAAAAGCACTAACACAATTGTAGTGGGGGACCTTAATGCCCCACTCTCACAAATAGATAGATCAACTAGGCCAAAAAATGAGCAATCCAATATCAGAATTAAACCAAGCCTGTGAACCAATGGAATTGGTAGATGTCTACAGAGTGTTCCACCCCAAAACATCAGAATACTTATTTTTCTCAGCTGCACATGGGGCATTGTCCTGAGTGTTTTTAGTTGTACTGTTGTGGCTGCCTTGATGTCCTTAATCAGTTCAAAATGTTTACACTTCATAGTCATTTTGACTTTGAAGAGGCATAAATCATAGGGTGTCAGATCCAGTGAATAAGGTGGATGAGGACACACCATAATATTTCTACAAACCTGTCTTTCCATAGGATGGCACTCCGGAGCATCTTTTGCCATATTTTTTATCACACCTTATAAAAATACTCACAGAAACTGACTTCCAGAACTGCTTGAGAAAGTGGCAAGAATGATGGGATGTGTTTGAAGCAAGGGAGAGTATGTTGAGGAGAATTAATGGCAATGTGTCTTTTACTATAATACTTCTTTTATTTAAACACACATCATATTGTTTTATAACCCCTTGTGTGTTTTCTCATCCTGTTCTCCCTGAAGATATGGCTTTGTAAAGCCTGGGAGAAAACAGGCTTGTATTTTTTCATCTGATTATCACAGGAGCTCTGTGAGTTCTGCTAAACAGATGTTAATGTGCTCATTTTATGTATGAGAAAACTAACAATAGTGACTTGATTTGTACTAAAACCAATACACAGTGTCTAATATCAAAAAGAGCACCATTGGATGTTTGTTTCTCTTTGAAATGAATGTCTCTAGCAGTGTCTGCTAAAGCTGAGCATATACATACCTCACAGACCCAGAAATTCTATTCTTAAGTTTATATCAAACAGGAAAAAATACATGTGTTCACCAAAAGACATGAAATAGAATGTGCATAGCAGTGCCAGT
Organism: Chinchilla lanigera; assembly: GCF_000276665.1. Classification (NCBI taxonomy): domain Eukaryota; kingdom Metazoa; phylum Chordata; class Mammalia; order Rodentia; family Chinchillidae; genus Chinchilla; species Chinchilla lanigera. The sequence goes on from NW_004955594.1 coordinate 327,232, forward strand.
TGTAATAGTTCCAAACTGGAAAATACTGAAGTATTCACGAACAGTAGAATAGATAAATAATTTGATTGTGATGTAGTCACAATCAAATTCTATACAGCATCAAAAATGAATAAAATACTACTAAACAATGATGATGACTCTCCTAAACATATTATTATATGAAAGAAGTCATATAGAATAGCATACATACTACATCCTTGGTGATGGAAGTTAGGGTGATAATTACCCTTGGGTAGAGGAAGGAATATAACTAGAAAAGGGCACAAGGGTAGGTTCTGGTGGTTCTGGCAATGATCTATTTATCTATCTGGATGCTAGCGATATGTATGGGATCCCATCATGAAAATTCATCAAGCTTTATTTGTGTGCTTTTCTATGTATATATACAGCACTATACTTCAGTAAAAAGTTCATTTGTCATAGCAAAAGCAGAAATCCATTATCTTAGTCAAGATTTTTCAGTGGCTTTCCACAGTTTTCAGAAAAAAATATCACCATGACTTACATGGTTATATGTGATCTGGCCCCTGGTTACTTCCTCCACATCATGTCTTCCACCATTATGCCCCTTATTTAGTACCAACCATGCAAACTTCTTGCTATTCTGCAAACACAATAAAAACTCTTTCATTCCAAGACTTTGCACTTGCTGTTATCTGCCTGGAACACTTTTCCCTCAGCTTATCATATTGCTGTTTTTTTATCACATAGGTATCATTTTGAATATGATATCTATAAAAAGTCTTCACTCAGCACTCCAACTGAAATAGATTTGCTAGTCACCCTTAATTACATAACACTGTTTTTTTCTTCATAGCCTGTGTAACTGGTTGAAATTGTCTTGTTTACATATTTACTACTAGTTTATCACCTCTTTTCAATAGACTATAAATTGCCCAAAGGCTGAGATCATGTCTGCTGTGTTCATCATTTTATGTTTAATGCCTGAAACACTGCCTAGCACATATAAATGTTAGTGTAGAACGAATGAATTAGGATCCCTGGCTGATCTATCCACTAGTTTGTAGCTGGAATTTGTCCCATAAAGGAAGACATTTGAGAAGTTATAAGTCATTCTACTGAAAAAGAAATCTTTGTTAGCGCAACATATCTTGCCCATATTAGCTCTATGAGGTGCAGGCTCAGCTCAACTCTTTCCCCAGTGTTTTCATGAACTTTGACAAATAAGGATTTTTTTCCATGAAATGTGCTTTAGATAAAACATTGTTTATTAAGATGAGATAACCCAGCTAGAAGTTAATTTCTATCCCTTACCCTCAGATTATCCAAAGAACAAAGTTTGATGAACAAGCAGTGAAGCTCCTCTCCTTTGATCTTGTACCCCAAAGAGAATGTTAACTTATTGTCACTTCATCCTTGGAATAAGTAGTATACACAGAGAAAGCCTCATAGAAAACAATTCAGTAAACAGCAGTCATGTGGTTATGCATTATTATTATTCGATTATGATTATTCATATGATATTAACATTTGTATGTGTTTTGAGATCTTTCTTTCTCATGATTCCATGTTAGGTACAACAACTATGACCGGGCTGTCATCAATACTGTACCTTATGATGTCGTCCATCGTTGGTATACAGCACATCGGACTCTAACAGTTGAGCTGAGGAGACCTGAGAATGAGCTTTGGGTCAAACTAAAGCCTGGCAGGGTGAGTCCTAAATTCCGTCAAGTAACCTTGTTATACTGAAGGAGTGAAATATAGGTGCTTATTGAGCCTGTGTCACAATGTGGCAAGGAAAAAGAGAAAAGAGTCCTAGGTGTTGGCCCCAGTCTTGCCATTCACAAGGACCAGGAAGCAGGCCCCACTCTCTTTCTAGGCATCAGTGTCTCTGTTTGACTAATAAGGGGATTTAAACCTTAAGGGTCCTACCAGCTTCATGATTCCATTTTTTTAATCTTGATGCATCCTCTCTTGAAAAACATATTCCTGTGGTGAAGAATATACTCAGCTTAGCATAAAACGTAATGAAAGAATATAGCCCTTTCAGAAAGTATGGAGTAAGAATTAAAGAGAAAAAAAAAGAAAAAGAAAGAAACTAATTCACCTAACTTGCTTTGAGAAGAAAAAAAATTACTGAAAAAACAAGCTTCTCAAGTGAAAGGCCTATTACCCACCTGCTTTGCTCTGTAATTTTCATTTAGCCTGCTACATGATTACAGATCTGAGTTTCCAGAAGTCTGTTTAATTTTAAAAGAAAAATACCTCATTGACTGTAACCAGAGAACAGCCTAACGCTTTTCTTTACAATTCTCTCTGCTGATTTAGGGTTACTTTGGTCTGCCCTCATCTGAAGGTATTTTCTCTCTGTTTTTTACTCATTCATAGGTCCTATTCATAGACAACTGGAGAGTCCTTCATGGCAGGGAATCCTTCACTGGCTACCGCCAACTTTGTGGCTGTTATTTAACAAGAGATGATGTATTAAACACTGCTCGTCTTTTGGGGCTTCAGGCTTAAAATTGAGTGCATTGGAATTATGAATACATCTGGTACATTATCTACCAAAAACCTCATATCAGCAGAGCGACATTGTTTCAAAATCTACTTCACATTGTCTCCTTACCATTTCCACAAAATAGGCTTTTTTTTTTTCTTTTGGGAAACTTGTTAAAAAGATGGGGCTTCTGAGTTATCTAATGTCAGCCATCTATAGTACGGTAACCCTCTGCCCTAAGATGTAGCTTGATCCCACTTGTTTTCTAAACTGTTTAATAAATTTTCATTACTGTACCTCAAAAATATAATCTCCATATTGAAAGGAAATAAATAACTCTCCCTAGGCAAAAAATTCTTCTAACTAAATCAGTTACAATGAAATGGATTCAAGAAAGGACAAAAAAATAACAAAGCAACAATTTGCAAAATGTTTGGTGTTAACACCCACATACCATGAGGAAAATAGGTTACTTGTCTTTCTGTCTGATTTATTTCACTTAACATAATGTCCTCCACTTCCACCATTGTTCTGCAAATGACAGGATATCACTTTTCTTCTTTATACTTGAGTAGTATTCCATTGTGTACATGTACCACATGTTCTTTATCCACTCATCAGTTGATAGACACTTAGATTGTTTCCATTTCTTTGCTATTGTGAAAAATGCAGCAATAAACAAAAGCATTCATACCTTTGGCTCTGATATTATCTTTGGATATACAGAGAAGTGGGGCAGCTGAAAGCTATGGTAGAGCTATTTTTAGTTTGTTGAGGATCCTCCATACTGTCCAAAAGAATCATGTTATTAATTTACTTCCCACCAACCATGTACAGTAACACATTGGTATTTGACTGCTTGGAAACTCATCAAATTTGATACTCAATGCATTTTGGCATGAAAATTATGTCCCAGTTCTCATTTGTTTGGTAACCAAAGCACAACCTAGAACTTCTCAGTATCACTTGCCTTGTGATTCGCTACCCTTTCCAAGCAAAACAATTTGTTTGATACTTGTTTTTTGGGACACATGCCTCCCAGAACCAATTAATCATTAGTACCAAAGTAACACTGCCTAAGAGTTCATTTTTCTTCACATCCTCACCAACATTTTTATTTTTTACTTTTTAGTAATAGTCATCCTAACTGTGGTAAGGTGTTGTCTCATTGTGGTTTTAATTTGAATATCCCTGATGATTAGTGAATTTGAGTATCTTTAACATAGACCTCTTGGCCATTTGTATATCTTATTTGGAGAAATGTTGATGTAGGTCTTTTATTAATCAGGTCGCATATGCACTATTAAGATTTTGGAGTTCCTTTAATATTCTGTATATCAACTCGATGTCAGATTACTGTGGAAATATTTATTCCTATTCTGTAGGGTGTCGCTTCATTCTCTACTTTGCTATGAAGACATACCTTCATACTCTGTAAAGATCTGAAAACCCCAAAGAGTTCTTCAGTGTGGGTTATATCTATTGATACTAATTATATTAGATACTAAGAGTGAGAAATGTTTAAAACTCAAGAACATACAAGCATATTTCCCTCAGCTATCAGAATGGTAACATCATCATATGCCTCTGTAAATTTGTTCTGTATACTCAAGAGATAATGGGATTGAACAAAGTAAATATCATCCTAGCATTAATATGAAAAGAGTTGAATCTCAAATACCTAACAAAAGGCAATCAGAGACCTTCTCCAGGTATTTACAGGACATACTTTGAGAACTAATGGACCAGTGGATTTGTGAGTTGGAACAGTCCTTTACTTATGGCAGTGAGTTAAAGCATTTAGCTAAAACCATGCATTTTGCACTGTAGTCTCCTAAAATTCCATGCACTATAAGAACTGCTTACTAGCACAAGCTTGGTGATACTATGGGGACTTAATTCAAATACAGTGTTTTATACTCTGAGAAACATTATCCACATTTCAGTAGAATCCCATTAAATTCTGAGACACAACAGCTCCTTTAGTAAAAACCTGTCAGTTTGGGAATGAAGAGGGGCAAAACTACACAGATTTTGCAGCCCTTTATGTGATGTTAACTCTCCCCATCCCCCTCCCCCTAAACAGAGAGGGACGTTTTCTGGAGATTAAATGCTACTTCAAACGCATTTTCCAAGACCCTCCCTCTTCGTTCGGGAA
>NW_004955594.1:358605-470208 GCF_000276665.1 Chinchilla lanigera
AGTCACCTACCAGGATCTCGTATGCCGTCTTAAATAAAAAAAAAAAAAAAAAAAAAGAAGAGAGCAAATGTTCAAATGGAGGCCAAGAGGAGAATAGAGCAAGAAGTGACAAATTCAGGAGCACTTACTGAGTTAGACATATCCACTTAAAAATAGTCTGCCGGGGATATAGCTCAGCGGCACAAGCATCTGCCTGGCAAGTGCAAGGTCCTGAGTTCGATTCCCAGTACCCAAAACCAAAAAGAAAAAAGTGAAAAATACTCATTTTGGTGGTACGAGTATTGCCGAGGGCCTTGGCAAGAGCAATTTCAGTGGGGGGCAGGGGTTTGGAGGAAGAAACTGGCATGGATTTGTACTAGGATCTCATGGGGGAATTCTGAGACATACTCTTACTATGAGGCAGCATGATAAATGTCCGCAGTAGAGAAAATTGGCCACCACATCGTGCTCAGCCATGGTTTTCTGCTGAAATGCATCCAAGACTGCAAACATCATCTTCTCTCCAGGCTCTCTCCTTGAGTAAGCAAAGTGTGCCCAGTTCTCCACATCAGTGACCTGGGACTCACACTGATAACTTCCTCTCCCTCAAGCCCTCTGTCATAGTTGATTGGACACCAAATTCATGGTGCTGTACTTTCAAAATGTCTCTCAAATCTACTTATCTCTTGACACTGCTGCTGGGCACCAGAACATGGGTTCCTGCTCCTCTTGGGTGTAACAGAGGTCTCACCTCTTCTGCACCTTCCCTGAGTTTGAGGAACCATCGCATCAGGAAGAAATCTTTTTCCTTTCATATTTCTATAGAATGATGCCCAATGCTTTGGATTTCCTTCGGGTTCTGGGTTTTAGAATTCAGCCCAGAAAGAAATTCAGGTTGTTTCCCTCCAAGATGGAATTATAACCTTGAGGGCAGCCAGAAGGACAGGCAAATGCATTGTCGCAAACCCTCTCACAAGTGATCCTGAGGTGTAGTTCTGATGAAGATCCACTGCACAACATGGTGAACTATTTGAATGTAAGGACCATGCCCCTTAACTTTGTATTCATTGAATATAGCCAGTGCCTAACATGGAACCGGTACTCAGTAAATGTTGAAGTGAGTGAGTGGATAAAAGAACTGAAGAATGATAGGATTCAAAGAAATGGGTGGAGGGGATTGCAGGAGTAAGCACACCCTTGGCCCTTTTTCTTCTTTTCAGTTCTTGACTGTTGAAATGGATCAAGGCTTGTGGGGAGACTCTGGCTGGAAGAGTGCTTGAAATGAACGTAAAGATGAAAGGACCTGTGGAGGGCCACCTGGACAACTGTCCTTGAAAGAAGAGCAATTATCTCCATTTTGCTGAACCTGGCCCTATTTCCATGTACTGACATGGACAGAGCTGGCTAGGACTTTTCCTTATCCCCTCAACTGGCTCTAAGCAATGCAAATCAGTCCAGCCCAGGTGCTGATGTGTAGTTTTTGAAGCAAGGTGACAGGTCAGTGTTGCTCCAACCTGTAGCTCCCAAGAAGCATGTGTGAGCCAGGCAGGAAGGAGAACCATGCGCCACGCAGTTGGCTGGGATCGAGCCTCGAGATAAGAGGCCATGACTTCTCAGGGCATAAAAGATTACACATCAGAGCTGAAGCACTGACCCCAAAACATCAGATACTACCTCACTTGTGTTATGCAGATTACTCTTTCTGCATATCCTTTTCTCTGCATATTGTAGAGGTGATTTCAGGACTCCTACCTAGCCCAGCTCACAGCACTCACATATTTCCTGCCTTTCTCACAGTCACTCATCCCCGAGCCACTCCCCTCTTCATGAATTAAGAAAACCCGGGTTCGGCCCTGGCCCTGGGTCGAGGCCTTTGTTCCAGTTAGCCATTGTTCCAACTGGACCTAGGAGTCCCTTGGCTCCCTACAACTACAGATATGCCTTAGTGTCTTTATTCTCACCATGGGTTGCACTGGAAGTGGTAGATTAGAATTAACTCACTAGAATTCCAGTAACTTTTCCATGGGATTACACATATAAACTTCTTGGATCACAACAAAGCCTGGGAAAGGCTTTCACTAGGACCTCGGGAGGAGATTCAACAAGGCTACATAGAGGAGGAGCCGCCTTGAAGTTACTCAGAGAAAATCTTTTAAAAACACAGAGGATGTTGTAGCCTGGCAACAAATTTTGCTAGCACACACAGCAGCCGGTGACCAGGAAGCTGCTCCCTCCCCAATGGGTCACCAGTTCTTTTTCTTTCCTTTTTTTTTTTTTTTCTTTTTTCTTTTGCCTGTGCCATGCAGCTAACTGGAACCTCTAGTGACAAGGTTAGGGATGGCAGCACCAGTGGTGAAGGTAGTGAGTGGAACAGAGCACCCTTCCTGCCCTGACCCCCGTGACATGAGAGAGAGATGGACCAAGACTTATGCAGCATTAAGCCAAGGCAGGGCAATGATTGGGAAGTCAACACTTCTCCCACCCGGCTCCTGGAAGCGTGAGAAGAGAGAGATGTAGAGGAGTGGAACAGAGGAGGCTGTGCAAGTGCCAGGAGGGGCCAACTGTACAGGGGACTGGGAACAGCCTCAGACTATCTCTGTCTGAGGGCACCACAGCAACTGGGAGAGCGATGCAGAGAGACACAGGTTAAGGAGACATGGGTGGCCCACCAAGGGACACATAGGAAGTTGCTGGCTGAAGACTGGCCCCAGCCCCCACATCCCGAGATCAGGATCAGCCCCGCACCCAGCACTAATCCTGCTGCAGACTTGGCGGGGTTACTCAGCACAGATTGGAGCTCTGACTCGGGCACTACCACAGAACTGAGGGCACCAGAGGCATTTTATTGTTTTTGTTGTTGTTTTCCTTTTTCTGTCTTTTTATGGGTGTTTAGGTTCACTTTTACTGTTTGTTTTGTCTGTCTTTTTTCTCTCTTTCCTCAACTTTCTTTCTTGATGTCTTTGGTATTTTCATGGGCATGAGTGAACATTGTCTCTAGTCTCGCTGGTTCACTGCAATATTCTTTTGCTTACTTCATTCTTCCTCCCCTGTCCTCTTCTCCAGTTTCCCAAAGTTTAGGTGATCATCCTTTGTCCTTCAGCCTTGCTTCTACTATATCTCTCTTCAATTATCTCTCTATTATTTCCCCACTCACTCTTAAATTTTCCCCCACCCACAGGGTAAAATCACTCTACTAAGGGGAAACTCACAACATACAAGTTCCTGGTTTATGTTGGATTTTGTTATGTAATTGTAGATCTTTCCCCTATGGTTAAAGGTACCAAATTCCTAGTTACCACAGTTTGTCAGTTTCTAGGCTGTACTTCAAGCTACTGTTACTGCCAATTGTACCACTTTAGCCACCGTGTCATACCTGTTGTAATCAGCTGTTCTCCCTTGGATGACAACAATGTAATTGTCTGGGGTTATAATCATCACCATAATCCAATACCGAAGGACTGGGTGCTGAGCCAAATAGATAGCAACTTCTCACCCCTGATAAATTGGGAAGGTAGGATTGTGGGCCAGAAACGAAGGCCAAGAGCCAGCTATACCTAGAAGACATCTCTGAGGAATAGACATTTCCTAGGGAAGCCTCAATACTGGTGATAAAGCTAACTACTATAAGCAACTTACAAGCATTAACACAGAAAACAAATTAGAATTTTAAAAAATAGAAAATGACAAGATACAGAAGGAAAATGCAACCCTGGTGAAATAATTAATGAATCATTTCATTAATAAGGAGAGGGAGAGAGAAAGAGAGAGAGAGCGACAGACAGACAGACAGACAAAGGTGGAAAGAGAAAAGAATCCTTCTTTAAAGGAGAAATTTGACCTTTTGGTCCCCATCTTTACCATGAATACATACTTTGCTTGTCACAAATCAACTGCTGACCCCAGCTATAGTGTAACCATCAAGGCTAAATTAGGTAAAACTTCACAGAAGGCAAACAAAGACTAATGGTGACGTGTTTTAGGAGTCCATAACAGCAATGAGAAAAGAGTGCATGGTAAAATGTTATTACTTCTGTTCTGATTGCCAGTGGGTATAATCTTTAAGACCCAAACTTTATTATCCATCCTTCGACCAAAGAGGAAAACACCTTGCATGGGAGACCCCTAAAGATTCCCACAGAGTCCAGATAAAATGCAGAAATCTTTCTAGAACACATTTTGGAGCACTGACTGCTCAAAGTACCAAATGTGGCCTAGGAACTCCCTGAAAACATCAGATTAGACCCTGTTTTCTCTCAGAACACTAGCTTTTCTGTCCTTTATGACTCCTACCTTCAATAATAATTGTTAGAGTTTGTGTCTGAATATCCCCCCAAAGCCTCATGCAGTCATGGGGCGGGCTTCTAGAGTTTATGACTGATTCATGGTCCAGTGTTGGAATTATGGATGTGAGTGCTACACCTGCGCTGGGGTGGGTAGTTTGCATACAATGTATGCAAAGGGAAAGAGGGAAAGAGGCTGCTTGCCACCGCTCCTCCCTTTTGCTCTTGTTGCTTTTGCTGTTTTCCACTGCCATGAACAGTTGCCCTCTGCCATGTACCACCCTGCCTTGGAGCCAGCCAAGTATGGACTGAAACCTCCACAAACTGTGAACTAAATAAACCCTTCCTTTCTTAATTTTGGGCGGTGGGTATTTTGTCTCAGCAATGAGAGAAAAGTAACCAAGACAATAACGTTTTATTTCTGTTCCATGCATCTTATCCTAGATGCTTTTTTGTCATTCAGCAGTGGTCAGTGTGGTTGTTGTGCAGCTTCACTTGCAAAAACAGCCGGAGTAACAGAAACATCATACATCCCCCACTGCTCTCTCTTTGCCCACCCCCCCATACATAAATGAAGCCATTCAGAAAATAAGGCATTAAGTTTGACTCGGTCAAATCTTGGCAATTAACATGTATAGTATAGTACAGTATTTTAAAAGAAGGAAAACAGGGGCTGGGGATTTAGCTCAGCGGCAAAGCGCCTGCCTAGCAAGCGCAAGGTCGTGAGTTCGGTTCCCGGTACCGGAGAAAAACCAAAACCAAAAAAAAAAAAAAAAAAAAAAAAAAAAAAAAAAAAAAAAAAAAAAAAAAAAGAAGGAAAACAATGATCAGCAGAAATTAAAGAAAACAGAGTACATCCTGACATCAAGTTGCCAAAATACAAGTTTGGATAGGAAGCTCTATGTGTCTGGAGGCACGTCATGTATCATGATGAGTATCCTGAACAGCCTTTCCTTACAGAATAAAATTCACTCATACTTTTAGGTAATACAGTACTCAAAAATTAAATCAAATCATTTAAAATACCTTAATGGAAATTATTTAAATTTTATAACAAATCAGTTGATAATCTTATGTTGTTGGGTCATAAAAAGAGTTATTTACTAACCTCTAAAAGATATATAAAATGAAAAATAGCTCACTGAGATTTTATGAAAATTCAAATTCAAATTATTTGTCCTTCAAAAGATCCTATTACTAATAGTAAAATCTAACATACAGGCTTTCCTTAAAATATTTACAAGTCTTATACTGAAATGAGATCCAGTGTCCAAGGGACCTCTTACAGTTTAACAAAAACACAAATACCCAATTACAAAATAGGAAATATACACATTATAAAAATTATAAAACACATTGAACAGGTATATTTCCAATTGAAATATAGAAATGACCATCAATCTCATGAAAAGTTTCTTCATATCACTAACCATTTGGGGATACCATCATGAGATCTCACTGCACATCTATGATCATGGCCATTCTAAACTAAGAAAACAAACCAAGTGAAACCAAAAATGTTTGTTAAGAATGTGGAGAAATTGTGATCTTTTTAAAATGTTGTTGGAGATGTCATATGGTAGAACTACTTTGAAAACTGTGCTGTTGCTTCATCAATAAATTCAGCATAGAGTTAGCATATTGTCCTGCAAATTCACTCCTATGTATCTACCTAAAAGAATTTAAAACTTAATCCTCCCAGAAAACTTTTATACAAACATTCATAGTAGCCTTATTCACAGTAAGCAAAGGTTAGAAACAATCAAAATGTCTGTCAAATGAGGAGTTCATTTTTAAAATGTAATCTAAGAGACCAAGAAGGAAAATTCTGTATTTTTAAAAGATTTTGAAATCCTTCTTAAATCAGGCAATGTCCAAAAATAGAATTCTGGGAGAAATTATTTTCTTCACCAGAAATACTCTACAAGCAGGAATAGTGGACTTGTTATGTGTTGTTGTTTTGTGTCTCAGTCATTGCTCTTCTATCTATAGTGTTCTACAATGTTTTGTCATGTTTCCCAACATCAAGTGTTGTTTCATAGGGTTTTCTACCCTAAATTTTTATTAGTTCATTATTTGGATTCAGTCTTCATCACTGTCCATTTAAATTCCCTTCCCTTTGTTTCTTTCTTTCCTTTCCTTTCATACCCTATCATATTCTCTTCCTTCATCCCTACTTTTCTTGCATATAATTATCATTAATGTTTATAATCTGCAGCCTATCCTACATTATTATTTATCCTTTCTTTTCCTGGCTCAGTGAAACAATAGAGACATTTTCAACCAAGTTTTAAGTTATATGTAATATATACTTACTTCTTTAAATGTAGATATTAATGGTACTTCTTTGCAAAGCAGTGTTAAGAGTTCAACCTAATAATTTGAAAATGTTTAGTGGATGCTGTCATACCTTAGGGGACATCACAGAAAGAAAGCCACTTACTAAAAGACTGCTACAGAACTGTTCCATAAACCTCAACATAAAACACAGAATCATGAGAAAACAAAGGAAGAAAATGCCTCTAAATATTCATAAGTGCCCAAATCTGACCTCAAAGATATTGAAGTGGATAAAATTCCAGACAAATAATTTTGTAAATGAAATTAAAGCTATCATTGAGATTAAAGCTATCATTGAATTAAGGAAAACAAATGCAGGACATAAAAGACTATCTTAGTAAAGTGATAGAGGTTTTGAAAAAGAACAAATCAGAAAATCTGGAAATAGAAACCTCAAATCCAATAAAAAAATCAATTGGAAGTTTTGGCAGTAAGCTAGGTGAGAAAAAAGAATATCAATGCTTGACGACAAAGTGGATGTATTAGAACATTCAGATGGTAATAAAAGAAAAAACTAAAATAAATAAACAGAATATTCAAGAGCTTTAAAGTATAAAAATTAAGATCACTGATCTTTAGGGAGCCTATACAAATGGTAGGTTTTTATAGGCCTATGAAAATGAAGCACTGAAATTATAGCAGAAAATTTCCAAATCTGGGAAATGAGGCATTTAGAATCACAATAAGACATGACAAGAAAAGTACTCCTCCACAACATATAGTAGCTAAATTTCTATAACTTCAGAATAACAAAAGAATATTAAAATCTGTTAAACAGGAATGTCAAACAACTTACAACAGCAAATCCACCAGTATAACAGCAGCGCTCTCAATAGAAATCTAAAGGCCAAAAAGACTTGAAATGATTTATGTCAAACAAAATGATTGCCAACTTACATTACAATATCCTGCCAGGTGATCTTTTAAAGTTGAGGAGAAATAAAGACCTTCCAAGATAAGTACAAACTAAAGAAAATTATGCCCACCAAGCCAGCACTGAAGAAAATACAGAAAGGAATCTAAAACACAGAGGAAAAAGACAATTACAACCATGAGACCTAGGGAAAAATATATCATGGTGGCAGAATAGGTAAATGAAAGAGAATCAAGAATGAATCAAACACTAGAAAAATGACAAAATGACAGGAATTAGTAATACCTGTCAATAATAACACTTAATGTAAATGACCTTAATTCTCCAATTAAAGCACACAGACTGGCAGATTGGAACAAAAAACAAGAGCCAACCAGATCACAATAAAATAAAATTAGAAATCAACTGCAAAAGAAACCACAGAAACTACACAAACACATTTAATGACCCACACAATCAATAGGTTGTTAAAGAAATCAACAGAAAAAAATTTAAATTCCTAGAATAAAATGATAATGGAAACATAATACCATGATCTGTGACACAAAATAAAGGCAATTCTAAGAGTAACATCAATAGCTAGGAATACCTACATTAGACAATGAGAGTAATACCCCAAAATAACCTAATGATGCATCTCAAGTTTCTGGAAAAATAAAAACAAACATACCTCCAAACCAATAGAATGAAAGAAATAATAACGATCAGAGAAGAAATTAATGAAGTAGAGATTAAAAGAGCAATACACAAGATTAATGAATCAAAGTGTTGGTTCTTTGAAAAGATAAAATTGATAGATCCTTTGCCAAACTTACCAAAAGAGAGACAGAAATTAATAAGATAGAGACTAAAAAATGAAATCACAGGAGATACCACTGAAATCTAGGGATTAAAAACTATTTTAAAAAGTTATATTTCAATAAGTTGAAGAGTGTAGAAGAGATGGACAGATTCCTAGACCAATATATCCTACCAAAATTGAACCAAGAAGATATTAAAATCTAAAGAGATGATAATAAGCAATGAAATTGAAATAGTAATAAAAACTCTCCCAACAAAAAAGGAACTGCTTAAAAAAAAAAAAAGAACTGCTAGATTTACTGCTAAATTTTCCCAGACCTTTAAAGAAAAGCTAATACCAATGTTTCTAAAATTTTTCCATGAAATAGAAAAGGGATGAATACTTCCAAATTCATTTTACATACCAGCATTTACTTGATATCAAAACTAGATAAGGACCCAACAAAAAAAGTACAGACCAATATCTTTGAGGAACATAGATGGAAAATTCTGCATAAGTTTCTTGCAAACAGAATTGACCACACATCCAAGAGATCATAAACAAAGACCAAGTTGGTTTGCAAGGATGGTTCAATACACATAATAAATGTAATACACATAATACACATGTTCAATACACATAATAAATGTAATACACCACATAAAAAGACTCAAGAATAAAAACCACATGACGATTTTAGTACGTGCAGGAAAACTCTTTGGCAAAACTCAACTTTTTTTCATGATTAAAAACCCTGAAGAAAGCCAGGGATTTAGCTCAATGTCACAAGTGCCTTCCTGGCAAGTGCAAGGTCCTGAGTTCGATTCCCAATACCAAAAAAAAAAAAAAAAATACCCTGAAGAAAATAGATGTAGAAGGATATTTCCTGAAAATAATAAAAGCCATTTAAGACAAACCCACAACCAATATCATACTGAACAGAGAAAAACTGAAAGCATTTCCTCTAAAATCAAGATTAAGACAAGGGTTTCCACCCTCACCGCTTCTGTTCAATGCACTATTTTGTTTAGCCATAGCAATTACAGAAATAAAATAAATAAAAGTGATACAAATATGAAAGGAAGAAATAAATTTTCCCTATATGATTCTTTATATAGCAGACCTCAAAAACTCCACCAGAAGGCTCTTAGATCTGACAAACAAATTAAGCAAAGTGGCAGGATAAAAAACCAACACACAAAATCAGTGGCTTTCCTGTTTACCAATATTGAGCCCCCCAAGAAAGAAATCAGGAAAACAATACCATTCACAATAGCTTTAAGAAAAGTGAAATACTTGGGAATATACCTAACCAAAGAGGTGAAAAGAACTCTATAATAAAAATTACAGAACACTAAACAGAGACATTTTTTAAAATTAGAAAATGGAAAGACCCTCACACACACCATTTATGGATTAGCATAATTAATAATGCAGGCTCAACGTGATTCTTATTACATTACCAAGAACATTTTTCACGAAACTAGAACAAATAATCTTAAAATTGATACAGAAATACAAAAGACCCAGAATTTTAAAAAAAGGTCCAGAATGACCAAGCAGTCCTGACTAAAAAGGAGCAAAGTTGGAGGTATTACAATACCTGATTTCAAGTTATACTACAAAGCCACAGTAACAAAAACAACATAGTATTGGCACAACAACGGGTATGTAGATCAGTGGTATGGGACAGAAGACACAGAAACAAATCCAAATGCCTACAACTGTCTGATTTTTTACAAAGAGGCCAAAAACATACATTGCAGAAAAGATACCTTCTTTAATAAATGTGCTGGAAATTCTTGCAGTATATTTAAACTAGATCCATATCTCTCACTCTGTACTAAAATAAAATTGAAATGGATCAAAGACATAGGCATAAGACCTATGTCTTAAAAAAAACTCGAAAACTTCTAGAACATAACATGCAGGAAACACTTAAACCCATACATACAGGCAAAGACTTCCTGAGTAGGACCACAACAGCCCAAGAAATAATAGCAAGAGTCAACAAATAGGACTGCATCAAACTAAAAAAAAATCTGCACAGCAAAGGAAACAATCAACATACTGAAAAGAAAACATACAATAGGAAATGTTTTTTGCTGGCTACTCTTCTGATAGAAGACAAATATCTAGAGTAAAGAACTGAAAATCCATGAATCCTTAAGAAATGAATTATTCAAAAATGGGCAAATGAACTGAGTAGACATTTCTCACGAAGTATATGGCCAACAAGTATATGGAAAAATGTTCAATACTTCTAACCACTAGGGAAATAAAAATTAAAACTGTTTAAGATTCTATTTCACCCCAGTTAGAACGGGTATCACAAAGAATGTGAAAAACAATGGCTCCCGCCAGGATGCAGGAGTAAAAGAATTTTTCTACACTGATTATTGGAACATAAATTAGTACTGCCACTATGGGAATAAGTATGAAGGTTTCCCCCAAAATAAAAATAAAATACCACTTAACCCATTTATGGCCTTCTTGTTATATTCCCCAAAGAATTAAATCAGCATCCTATACTGCTACATGTGCACCCACATTTATTATAGCAGAATTGAAAATGCCTAAACTATGTGTGATGGTAAAGGTAGACTGTCAACTTTCTTGTCTTGGGAGCCACCCAGGTGATTAACAAAGCACACTTCTGGATGTGTTTAGATGGATTCTAGAGACATGACCTAGAGGTCTATCTTTTCCACTTCCTCTCTATGTTATTTCCGTGCTCTGATTCCAAGCTGCTATGAATTAAGCATCTTTGTCCACAAAGTCCTTATATCACAATGTTCCTACTTTGGAGACAGCCAACCAACCATGGAAAAATCCTCTGAAACTTTTTTGATGTCCAGCAAAACATCTCCTCCTTTAAGTTGTGGGTATCAGGTATGGGAAATCTGACTAATGCATGAAAATCGGTGCTGAAAGTGAAGTCATTGTGCTGACTATAACTGACTACATGATTTAGAAGCCTTTGGAACTGGTTTGCAGGATGATTTTGGAAAAGTTTAGAGATGTAGGCTAGAGAAGCCCGAAAATGATATAAGAATAGCCTGGTGGGTGATACTGGTCAGAGCTCAGAATACCAAAATGCTAATAGGAATGCAGACAATAAAGGCTAAAGCTTAGGAGACTTTACTCGGGAACAAGGTCTTCATTGACATTGATTAGAGGTCACATTTGCAACACTCTGACAAAAATATTATCTATATTTGGCTCATGTCCTGAGACTTTGCAGGAGACTGAGATTAAGGGCTATGGACTAATTGATCTGGCAGAGGAAATTTCAAGGCAGCCAAACATTCCAGCTGTAGCATGGGTATTGCTGGCTGCTTTTAGCCAAATTTATAATAAGAATCAAAGGCAAAAAGCAGAGTAGAAAAACTTAAATATAGGGCCAAAAAGAACTATGTGTAAAGTTGGGGCTAACAGATGTGGCTGCTAAAGAAATTAGCACCATTAAAAAGAAACAAAGCACTTTGTACAGTGACATGAATATGTCTTAAAGGCATATTTGGACTTGGCAAGATCCCACCCATTGCAGGTACAAGGGTACAAAAGTATAAACCTTTAATTTGGGAAGAGATCACCTATGTCCCTGCTCAGGAAAGTTTGCTTAAGGAGTTAGATACCTAGGATTCATTCACTGTGCTCACACATCAGGCACTCAGAGGCCACTGCAGCAATGGCCTATGGTGCCCTTGATACTGCCCACATTGGCAGCTGACTTTGCTGATGCTGGTTTTACTGCTATGAAGAGTGTGAGAGTTATGAAATCATGGAGGCCTCTATACAGATTTCAAAGGAAGGCCTTGTAGGCCAAGCAAAAGGACGTTAAGGGGGCTGGGGATTTAGCTCAGCGGCAAAAGCGCCTTCCTGGCAAGCGCAAGGTCGTGAGTTCGGTTCCTGGTACCAGAGAAAAACCAAAAAAAAAAAAAAAAAAAAAAGGACGTTAAGAGGGCAGAAGCTGTGAAAATAAAGCCAAAAGTGTAATGGAGATCCCAGGAAGTCAGTGATGACAGAAATGTTGATGGTTGGCTGAGAAAAGCTGCTTGACATGAGTGAAGCCATCCCAAGAGAGAGGCTATGTGTGCTGAAACCAGCAAGGACACAGGGATGAGGCTTCCCAAGCTCTTTGGAACTCTTTATCATCAAGTTTCTAAGATCCCAGATATGGAGCTACAGCTACTTAACATTTGCCTGGCTGACTTTCAGTCTTGCTTATGTCTGATTCTTTCTATTCCCCTATTTCTCTCTTTCAGTATGAGATTGTTTACCCTGTTTCATTGAGCCTTAGGATTATGTAACTTGTTTCTGACTCTTACACGGGTTCACAGCTAACACTTTGCCTTGAGTCTTAGGGGAGACTTTGGGCATGGAGATTTTAGTAATGCTGAGATTGTTGAGAACTTGGGAAAGGGATTATTGTGTTCCAGTTGTATGCAGATGTGAGTGTTAATCATGATACATCATTGGATTAAGAGATGGCTAAAGGATTAGTAAAGCGCATTTTTGGGTATGTCTTGGTGGGGCATGGAGGCATGACTTTGACTATTATATGTGGTCAGTGGACCCTTCCTCTTTGGTGCTGTTCCTCTGATCATCTTCCTGACTGCCGTGAACTAAGTACCTTTGTTCTACCAGGACCTTCTACAATGATGTTTCTACCTTGGAGGCAAATGACAATGGGCTGAATATCCTGAAAAGACTGGCCAATTTGAACCTCTCCTCCTTTAAGTTGTGGATGCTGGATATTGTGTGCCAGTGATAGGAAAGCTAATACAGTAGGGCAGTTGTATGATGTTAGATGGAATTTATGATCTTGTGTTTATTTTGGAGACCATTATGGTTTAAAATGTGTTTGGGTATCAAGTTGACAAGGGGTTGTATGCAATACTTAAGGTGGATTGTCAATTTGATTGGCCTAGAGCCACCTCTGGAATTAGTAAAGCATACTTCTGGGTGTGCCTGGTGGTGGGTCATGGAGGAATGACCTTGGAGTCCATATTTGATCCCTCACCCACTCAGGTCAGACACTGTTCCTTGTTCTGCTTCCTGGCCACCTTACACTAAACACCTGTGCTCCACCATGTCCTTCCACCATAATGTTTCTGTCTTGGAGGCAGTCAACCATGGACTGAATTCTCTAAAGCCATAAGCAAAAATAAGACCTTCCTCCATTAAGTTGTAAGTCTGGTATTTTCTCCCAGAAATGGGAAAGCTGAATAATACACTGTTGAAACAGCATAGATATTTATCAACAAATGAATGACTAAAGGAAATGTAGTATATATATGCAGTATAAATATTATTCAGTCATAAAGGAGAATAAAAGTATATCATCTTCTGGAAAATGGATAGAACTAGAGTCCATTTTGTAAAATGAAATAAGCCAGATTCACAAAGTTAAATATTACTTGTTTTATCTTGCATGAACCATCTAAAAAACTAAAAATAAATAAGATAAAAGGCAGAAGGCAGATGTTCTGGAAGGCAGATGTTTAGAGATGATAAGAGGGATTAGGTGGAGGAGGGAGGAAAGGGAGAAAAGGGTAATAGGGAAGAAAATAATCCAAATATATCCTATGTGTATATCAATAAACTAAAACAAATCTCATTATTGTTTTACTAGTATGCACCAAAATGTCTGTCTATACAGCTGAATATTAATCATCCATGAAAATGAATCAAGTACTGATTCCAGTTATAACATGGACCTAAGAAGCTGGACACAAAAGGCCATATATAGTATGATTCTATTTCAATGAAATGTCTAGAATAGGTAAATCCATAGAGACAGAAATTAGATGAGGAGTTGCCTTGGGCTGGGCATGTTAATGAGGATGGCGAGCAAACAGACAAGGGAGATGGCATTGAGATGATGGAAATGTCTAGTAGGGATTGTAGTCATGGTTGCACCACTTGGTAAATTTACTAAAAATCCTTGTGGTGCACACTTACAATAGGCCAACTGTATGATGTGTAAATGCTATCTGGTTAAAAAAAAAAATTAAACAACCAA
The DNA here is from genome assembly GCF_000276665.1 of Chinchilla lanigera. Taxonomy (NCBI): domain Eukaryota; kingdom Metazoa; phylum Chordata; class Mammalia; order Rodentia; family Chinchillidae; genus Chinchilla; species Chinchilla lanigera. The sequence goes on from NW_004955594.1 coordinate 372,888, forward strand.
AGGCGCAAAGAAAAAGAAAGAGAAATCTCATCTCCTTGACAATTTTTAACGGTCATACAGAGCTCATTAGTCTGTTGTCTGACGTTATGGCAGAGGTGGTGGTGAGGACAGAGGGTCAGGCAATTATTTGGCATTTTAAAATAAAAATTAAAAGGATATTGCTGGTTTGAAATTTGGAGTAATAGAGGTGAGCACTGGATGATATTTTAAAATATTCAGGATGTGGAAGTGAAAGGATTTTATACTAATTATATATAGGCAGTAGTGAAGAGTGAAGATGCCTCCTGCTCAGCATGCCTAAGGTTGAATTCCTATTGTCCACCCAAATACGCTGTGTTCCACTGTGCTCTCAGTTGAAATGGAGAGGGTCAGCATCCTGGTACAGACTAGGCATCCATTGATTGTCTTTGGAGTGAATAACGTATGAAGAAAAGAACAAAGATAGATTAATAGGTTATAAAACATGGCTAAACAAAACACCCACCAGGTCCTGCCAAACAACCAGTCCTAAACTCACCCCTGAAGGTCTGTTCAACAGATATCCAGCACAATTTCCCTCAGACTACTTGAGAAATCATCAGGTCCCTCCCTCACCCAAAAGAATACCCATGTTTATATCAGGTACCCCTTGCCTAGAACCTGCAGGTATGGATTTCCCCAGGTCTCCTATCTTGAAAAGCTACACAGGACAATGGCAGATTCATATACAGCCCATATGAGCATGGGGGACATTTGGTGTCATAGAAAGAGGATGATGATGTTGACCCACTGGTGGATCTATGCTCATTTTGCCTCCAGGCAGGAAGAGTTTCATGCCACAAAAGAGGTTATTAGTCCTGCCCCACCCCCGCCTTATCTCTGGCAGGCGGGAAACACAGCTGTCAGGAATACCTTAGACATTCAGCGATCAGTTCGGATGGTTCACTATTGTTCTCTGTGTTGACAAGCAGATACCAAACTACTTGTGGTTCCTGATACAGATAGCAACATATGTCCCAGGCCACACTTCAAAAAAATAAAAAACTAGGAGGGGTGAACTAAGAAAGCCCCCAGACTTTTACCACTTCAGTGAACAATCCTAAGTTATACTAGAGAAGTGAAATTTTCAATGCAGAACAGAAATCTGGCTGTGTGAGCAGTAATGTTAAGGGCGGAGATATTTCATGAAGTATAATTTTTAACCCTGTTTTAGACTGTATCATTAGATAAAAACAATTTTCAACAATAAAAATTTGAGCCATTTCTGGCTCTTTTCCTGGAAGAGCTATTAGGTTACAGGAACAGTAATAAGAGTCCCTTTTCTGGGCATGGAGCCTAGGACTCAAAGGGAGGCTCTAGAGAACATCTGCTCCTATTGATATATAGATGCCAACACTCCGTGTGTGTGTCTGTGTGTGTGTGCGTGAGTGTGTTTCTACTCTGCTGACTCATGGCCTCGAAGCCTCTCTGGAAACACCCCCACCCTTCTAGCCAGTCAATTCATACACACCCCTTGGGCTCCTCCTTGATTCAAATGTTAGGTCAAGAGGAAGAAGAAAAACAAATTCAAGAGCTGCTCTTAAGCGTCTAGAATTTCTATGTCCCACCTCTCAACAGGAGAGACTGGACCCAGATTTGACTTAATCCACTACATGCTAAAAACTGTCCTCTTAAAGTACCAGCGTCCCTTGAACCTTTTGATACAATTGGAAGAAGAGTCCATGGTACTGTAGCCTCTGCTCAAGGCAGGGATCTGAAAACCAGCAGTAAAAACGGAAAGATGGCGAGCACGAGGCCCAGCACTCAAGAAGACCCTGAAATTGAGCTTTTCGTGAAGGTAAGTTTACTAGCTGTAATAACAGCATACAGTGTATATTACTTCTTCACACTCTACTTCAGCTTCTAAAAAATTCTCAGTATTTGGGACTGTTCATGAAGAAAGAATTCTGTAAGTATTTTCTTAGTCTGAGTCCGAGAAGAATGCCTGCGTGTTTGGCTACTGCTAGACAACAACAGGAAAACAGATGTCATCTGAAAAAAGACAAAATGGTATAGTGGAAATAGCACTAGTCTGATTGATAGAACAACTAAATTTTACTTTCAGTGGCTTCCTGTGAATATTTGGGAAAATCTCCTCCCACCAGAGCGTTGTTTCTCCATCTATACAATGAAGGAGCCTGACAGAATGATCTCACAATATGTATGACATAGATTTTGGAAGATCTAAATAGGTGGAGGAGAAGGCAATGAATGGCTCTAGAACCCTATTCCTTCACAGTCCAGACAGAAGTTTCTCAAATTTTCCCTAAGGACAGACATTGCAACAGGGTCGTATGTTTTTTGTGGGAAAAAGCAGGAGTCTGTGTGCTATTACGCAAGGAAGAGGCATTTTAGAATGCCTCGCTTCCTCTTTTCGGTATGCCCTGAAGGGTTTTTTTTTTAATGTCTTAACTTTTCAGAAAAGTACTTTGGAAAATCCCTAAAACAGGAGAAAGAAACATGTTAACTCATCAAGAAAAAAACTGTATAGGTTACTCCAAGTAAAAAATAATTTCCTAAATCTTTTCTTACAGTTTAGTTTTTCTATGTATTTTCATTGACCATTAGAAATATTTGGGGTAATACAATAATAATAGTAAAAAAAATTCTTATGTTGTGTCTGGTCCTTTTTTAAACACTTCTAAATACTTTACTTATATTACCTCATTGAACCTCACATCAACTTAGGAGGTAGGCTATTATGAATTGTAGTCATACTAGTATCATCATCAGTAATAGTGATAGTAGCAGTTACTACTACACAAAAAAGTTTACGTTATTACAGTATTATAATATTGTTCTCATCACTTCTAGATAAGTATAGTAAGAGAATAAAGTTTAAGTAATTTTTTTTCTAAAACTATTTAACCTCCTGATGACTTTTCAAAGACATAAAATATAGTATGCTTATCAGATGTTCAGATAAACATCTACTGGCTACAGTAATAGTGTTACAACTATTTTAGATTACTTAACAACTGGTGACATAGCAGCACCAAGGACATCATCAACCTGTCTTTTTAAAATTACAACGGAAAGAACCTTTATTCCTCCATAACTAGATAATCCAAGTAAGTGTTTGCTGGGCTATGGGATGTAGGAACTACTTCTCCTACCTCTGTATTATAGTAAAACATGTGACTGCTCAGACAGTGTAAAAATTAGCTTTAATTTTCTAATTAAACTTTTACATTTACCAGTTCCAAACAAGAGGTAGTGTTTCTTCATCAGGTGCCCAAAGTGTTCCTTTTGTCCAAATTCTGTTCACTTGATTCAATTAGACTTCTCGAGTCAGTTGCTGGTATTAAGAAGTGTGTTTATCTTCATAGACTTCCTATATTTGGAAAGTAATATGGATGAGAGAGGTTACCAAATCACACCTTGAATGAGAAAATGCTGATTTGAATAATAATGTTCAGTTTAAACTACCCTATCATTTATTGAATGTTTACTACAGGGTAGGCAATATAGTAAGTAGTTTATTACTAACCCCATTTTATGGATACAGAATTTAAAGGAAAGAGAAGCTAAGTGTAACTTTGCCCAAAATCTTATAACTAATGAATGGAAGAGTTAGAATTCCAATCCTTTAAAATAGCTACATGTAGCCTGCCTGGCAAGCGCAAGGTTGTGAGTTCAGTTCCCGGTACCAGAGAAAAACCAAAAACAATAAAATAAAATAGCTACATGTGATCTCACTCAACTATTTTCAGTTGGATAAGAGTTAGTAAAATTTTCCAGAATTTCATCAGATGGGATGATTTAGGTGCAAGCTTAATTATTTAATAACATTAAAACAAATTACAGATTTTTCTAGAAGAATCTTGAGTTACATCTAGTCCAAGTTTTTTGTTTTGTTTGGCTTTACGGTATGACCCACAGATCTCTAGAAATTTCATGGAAGATACTGGGAGGAGACGTGAGAGTTGAGAACAGTAAAAAATGCTAATGAGTAAATTTCAAAAGCGTTGGTCCCCGGGATGTAGCTCAGTGGCACAGTGCCTGCCTGGCACGTGCGAGGTCCTGAGTTCAATTCCTGGTCACCCCCCCAAAAAAAGCATTGGTCTTTGCCAATGGTAAATATTAGATCACTCTATGATTTCCAACCTAGCTCTTGCTATGGTTTAAAAACTCTACCACTACTTGGATTTGTACAAGAGATTACTTTCCTGTCATAAGTACATATTTATTCTATATCACACAATTGTAGTCAGTGAAAAACATTGTCTTTCAACCCTGAACAATTTGGCAAGATTTATATCCAGGAACTAAGAACAAAGAAGTTTATAATGCTCATTTTGTTTTTTATAAATGTTGGGCCCACTTTATTTGTTTGATATTCATCGTTAAATTAAATGTTTGCATTCTCTATCAAAGACAATAAAATTAGGTTTTAATAGATTTATATAAAAATTATGGAATCAAATATTTGGGCCCAAATTCTAAATGTACTGTGTCAAAAACTTTTTCAATAAATGTAAGAAAGGAGGAAAAGGTTATACTTTACTCTGAATGTTCATACCATTTTCAAGCTCTTTTAAAACTATCAAAAATAAAAATAAAAATAAATTTTAAAAAGACTACCATAAAGACTGATTAATTTAAAAATTCCAGGAAACTAATAGATGAAAGAAAGAAATGTTTAAGAGTGTGGATTCTGGAGGAGATAGTCTTAAATTTGTTAAATGAGGAGAATATATGTGTCAATATCTCTTAACTAGCTGAGTGTACTTGAGTGTGCCAGTTTTGGTGAGCTTCACTACCCTCACCTATAAAACAGGAGTGATGACATAGTCCACCTTAAAGGGCCATCCTCATGGTGAGGGTTAAATGAAGCAAGTATGGAAATAACAGTAGTTAGTGACATAGTAAGCACTCAGTAAATGTTGGTTATTGTTGCTAATATTATTTTTGAAGTTTATAAACTTAGATCACAGACATAAGAAGAAAAAATGTTTTTGTGAATAACCACACTTGTCTTTGTCAGCTAATCATAGGTAAGAGGTAAGTAATTTGTCAATTAAGCTAGGGGATTTATATCCTAAAAACTTATGTGATGCTACTTTAAATAACCATAAAATAAACAGAAAAACTTGAGTTTTCCTGTGTAAATTTCCTCCATTTCCCCTACACATCAGTATTTTGATTCTCCTTTTCCCAAAGGTGATCCACCCTTCCTGCTGTATCTATTATCAGCTTCATTCTTCTTCCTGCTTCCCACCCTTAATCATGTTTTCCTCACTAAAACCAGTTCAGATTAAATGCTTAGTCTGACTTCTATTACAAAAGAAATACAGCTGCCAAGGTTGGTTGCCTCTTCCCATACCTATTCACTCCCTGACATCAGGAAATAGCAGCAACAAATATTTCCTTGGTCACACTCATTGCCAAGTAAAGAAAAATTTGCCAGAAAATTATGCTCAGGGCTCCTGAGATGTTAATATTATTACAAATAACAAATGAAAGTACCTTTGAGATGGAGCACCATTTATTTCCTTCTACATTCTACACACTAGTGGCTAAGTGACTGAGGCAAAAGAGAAAAAAAGTGGGTCTCAGGGATGAGAGATGCTAATAGCTTGGACTTAGTATCTAACAGTGCTTCACAGATACTAAGCATCAAATAAATATTGAATGAATGAATGACCATGGCAAAGGAAAGAACTAAATTTCTTTGGGAGATACCTAGTAAGTAAAATTGACAGAAGTAAGTGTTGAATTCAGTTTGGGGGGGGGTTAACTAGAAGGATGCTTCCCAATTGCCTATCTTGGGCAACTTAGTAAATAGTGGCTCAGATGATGGTGCCATAACAAAATTACACAGAGTAGGTGACTGTAACAACAAAAAGTTATTTCTTCCCATTCTAGAGACCAGAAGTCTAAGACCAGGTTGTCAGCATAGTCGAACTCTGGTGAGGGCTCTCTCTTCCTGGCTAGTAGATCACCACCTTTTCTGTGTCTTAACATGATAGAGAAAGAGAACAAGCTCTCTGGCATCTCTTCCTATAAGGTCACCAATTCAATCTTGAGGTCCTCATCCTTTAGGACTTCATCTAACTAAAATTACTTCTCAAACAGCCCATCTCCAAATACTGTCACCCGGAAGGGTAAGGCTTCAGCATATGGATTTGGGGAGGGTACACAATTCAGTCCACAGAAAATTCACAGAATTAGGGGCTCTAAAGAAAGAATAAGTTTGTGTATAAAGAAAATGGGTTAAAATTTAGTTTGGAACACATTGAAATTAAACCTTAAAAACTTAGATCTGACATGAGGACATTACTTCAACTATATCCCTTTCAACAAGTGGTTGCCTTTTTTTTCCTCTATTCCTCATACTGTTGAGCTGGTTGAGTTGAGGTAGGTGTCCTCTAGGTAGTCTTGCTCCCCACTGTGGTTTCCAGGACTAGTTTTCCTCCCGTCAAGACGAATACCTAAGTGGAGTCACCCATTACCTTTCCTTATGTTGTAGTGCCCAAGTCACTCTTCCTCATTTTTGAGGGTCATCGTCACTCTTTCCAGTACTATTCATCCTAATTCTTGATGATTTTAATACCTACAGAGGTGACCAGACACTGTAATACCTCCGATCCTTGACTTCCTGTCCTCAAAGGATCTTATTCTGTGTCATCTCTCAGTTACCCCCTCCCATTGTCTAACCGTTACGTAGGTCATTGCACTGTCTACAACCTCTGCATAATATCATTTATTCGGGGTGATGTGGGGGCCTGCTTCTGAGCTTTCCTATTTTAACATATTTTATCAGTATAATTTACATAAAGTAAAATGCATCCATTTTAAGAGTATTGCTCAGTGGCTTCTGACAAACTTATATGTACATGTAACCACTACTCCAATCAAAATATAGAATATTTCCATCAGTTCAGAAAGTTCCCTGAGTCTCTGACACATTTCTAAACAGTTACTTTGAAAAGCAGCTTTTAGCTTTGATGAATTCATGGATTTTTATCTTTTCTCCCTCATTCTCTTACCAGTTACACTGACTTTCTTTCAGTTCCTTATACGTACCATGGTAAAGCCTATTGCAAAGCCTTCACACGTGCTCTTCTCTATGTTTAGAATGCCCTCTCACCTAGTTAACTCTCACTCCTTTAAACTCTGTTTAAGTGACACTTTTCTCAGCAAAGACCTTAATAGATCTCACATAGATTACTCTGTCACACACTCATGAAATATATTTCCTTCCTTCAAAGAAGTTATCTCTATTTTAAAATGAGTTACCTTGGGGTTATTTTTACTTTAACATCTAATATATACACATATATATTATATATACCAGTATATACTGGTATATGTTAAATGTATAATATGTTCAGTGAATATTTATTGGGTGAATGAATGAATGAATGAACAGAGAGTCCACAGATTAACTAAATATATATATACATGTATATATAATTTCAAAGCATAACAGTGTGCTGTTGTTTTCAATTAATAGAAGAAAGATGTGTTTTTTAGTGAATGGTGCAAGATGACTATTAACTATTTGTAAAACAAACAAAAACAGTTAAAAATACTAAATCAGGAGTCCTAGTACACCTCTCACATCAAAAACAAATGCCAAATACATTAAACAAATGCAAAAATGAAACCAAAATGATACCAGAGGAAAACATAATAGGTCTTTTTTTTTTTTTTTTTTTTTGGTCCGGTACCGGGAATTGAACTCACGACCTCGCGCTTGCCAGGCAGGCGCTGTGCCACTGAGCTAAATCCCCAGCCCACATAATAGGTCTTTATAGAAAAAAACAAAATAAGAAAATAAAGATAAAAATTAGCTTTTTATAAACTTGATATATCTAAGCGAATCAGAAAACCAAAGTGCATGGAGGAAAACAATGATAGATTTTGTGTAAGTTTAAGTTAAATGGCATGTTTTTAAAAGTACATGTAATGTGTCACAAAATGTTGTCTTTTATATATATATATATTATATATATATTCCTTTTTTTTGTTGTTTTTTTTTGGGTTTTTTCCAGTACCAGGAATCGAACTCACAACCTCACACTTGCCAGGCCAGCACTGTGCCGCTGAGCTAAATCCCCAGCCCTTATATTTTCCAAATCAATAAAAGAAAGTCATCCTCTTAGTAGAAAAATGGGAAATAGTCATGAGTAAATAATTTATGCAATCAAGAAATCAATTATCAATGGACATAGAGATAGAATTCAGGAAAAAAATTGGCAAAAAGTATCAAAACAGAAAATGTGAATAATCTTTAGTTAGTGTTCTCATTTTAAAGATTAACCTGAAAGATGTAATCTCAGAAGTGCTATGTTACATGGCCAGAAAATGTTTGTCACTGAAGTATTTAGAATAGTAAAAATTTTGTAATATCCTAAATTTCTGTCAACCAGAAAATAGTTATATAATTTTTGGGAATATTACAAAATTTATTGTGTGCTTGTATCACTTGTAATTTTATATATAATGGGGTTGATTCATTATCTTTCTTAGCCCATAGATTAAGAACTTCTAATTTTGCCTCCAGCAACTAGTTTATTTCCCAGTGGGAACTCAAAACATACTTGAACAAATGAACGCATTGAGACTTTTCGTTACTGTAACAGGCTGGAGGTGATGGAGAGAGCATCGGGAACTGTCCCTTTTGCCAGCGCCTTTTCATGATCCTCTGGCTTAAAGGAGTTAAGTTTAATGTGACTACTGTTGACATGACCAGGTAAGATTAAATCAGAACATGTTAAATTCTGGAACTTCACATAAAATAGAATGAATGAATTCAGAGTGAACTGAATGTTGGTATTTGTATGATATGTAATTTTTCTCTTTTTTAAAGTTAATTTTATTGGTACATTTCAGATATACGTAATGATCACATTCATCTAGGTAATTTGTACCTGTCCATGATATATCTTGATCCTTCTTTTTTCCTCAACCTCTCCCCCTCCCTCAACTCCTCTTCCCTTCCTTATTTACGAAAGCTTTGTTTGCATTTTTTCCTTCTATTCTCTTTTTTTCTTTTCCCTTCCTTCCTTCCTTTCCTCTCCCCCTACTCCTGTTTCTCTTCCCATTTGAACATTTTCTCCCCATTTCCCAATAGCTATTATACATTTTGGCCCTATTTACACTTTCATGGCTTTTTAAAATATGATGGAGTACTACTCTGCCTTAAAGAAGGATAAACTTAAGACATTTCTAGGTAAATGGATGTACCCGGAAGCCATCTTCTTAAGTAAAATAAATAGAACATACATGTTTAAATATCACATTGTTTCTCTGGTGCATGATGTATACTTTATCTTAGAGGCCTAACTCTGTTTATTTTCAATAATCATAGAAAGCCTGAAGAGCTGAAGGACTTGGCCCCAGGTACCAATCCTCCCTTCTTGCTGTATAACAAGGAACTGAAAACTGACTTCATTAAAATTGAGGAGTTTCTAGAGCAGACACTAGCTCCTCCAAGGTACAACGTTTTACAGTGTATTATTATATGTATGATAATCTATTTTGTTGGTCTATTTATTGGAGGTTGAAGATTCTTGCTAATTTCAAAGTGATTTGGAATTTTGGGGCCTACATGTCAAATAAGACACATGCATATCCAACTCCAAATATGCAAAGATGGCAGACATATTTCAAATGATTTTTAAAATGCATAGCATACTTTAAGACAAGAAAGTAAATTCTCTGTGCTCTTGAAATAGAGAAGGAACTCACAGTGGGAAGGAGGTGATGGGGTAATGAATGTACTGACATTATAACTCAACAGGACTGGGCCTTAACACCACTGTTAGAGTGAATATAGAACATACCAACACAAGGGCTAGAGGCCAGGAAATAGATTTCAAGCATCTAGCCAGAGGCCAGAATCACACTGACTATACTAGAATGACAAATATATGATCCTGCCCCTGCCATAGTGTTTAGAAAGGAAAGGCATGCTATATTTATTTTTTTGTTGCCATGCAACAAATTACCATAAACTTAAAACAACACTCTTTTATTACCTCAAGGATTCCATTGGTCAGGAGTCTGGGCATGGCTTACTAGGGTCTTCTGCTTAGAGTCTCACAGAGTAAAGCTGCGATCTAATTATTGGTTAGTTCTCATCTGGGGTCCAGGATTTTCTTCCGTGTTCATCCAAGAATTTGGCAGAACCCAACTTCTTGCACCAGTCTGACTGAGGTTTTTGGTTATTGGTTTGCTTTCAATTCCTAGAAGCTGACTTTCTGCACTGGCTGTTCAGAACGTGGTTGTTTACTGTTTTCCTCAGAAACTAGTCTAAGAATGTGTCTCTGATGCTTACCTGAATAGGTCATGCCTACCCACAATAATTTCTCATTTGATTAACTTCAAGAGAACTGATTGCTAACCTAATCATAGTCGTGGTATTCCCTCGTATTCACAGGTTTCACCCATGCTCAGTGGTAAGGCATTATATGGAATAGTTACATCGGGGGTGGGAATTTGGAGGCCATTTTTAATTTTTTTTATTTTAAAAAGAAAAAACACTAAAAACAATGATATAAAATTTCATACCAAGGTTAAAGGAGAGTAGCAATGGTTAGCACATTGCTTATTGTTATCTTCAAAGTAGTTGCTCAGATTATAAGATACAGGAATGAAAAATTGATTAAATGATATAAGCACAAACCTTTCTTTTCAATGAACTAATAGAAATTAGTAGTATAGCTATCCTAACTAATATATATATATTTTTTTAATTTATTTCATTTTCCTTTTCCCTTCCTTCTTTTCTCCTTCCCCCATCCCAGTTTCTCTTTCTTTTTGAACAGTTTCTTCCCGTTTCCCAATATCTATTGTACGTTCTAAACATGGATAAGGAATTTGAAGGCCATTTTAGAAACCATGTGAGAGAAGGTACCAGGACTACTCTCTTCATTCTTAATATTTTTGTAATTTCCATTTTTTGTCCATGAATTATTTTACTTACTTTCTATTCATGAAGTTGTTTTAAATTTTCTGTTTCTAAAATTCCAAATGTACGGAAGATTTCTATTTTTCAGATTGACTTCTAATTCTCTTTCAGGATTGGAGAATTCTTTTTTTAACTAAAAGTACACTGCTATAATATTCTTATAGTTAGAATTTGCCTAGAATATAATATTCTCGATTTTTCAGTCTTTCTAAAACACTTTGTTTTAAGCATGCCCTTTGTGCCTAGAACAAACAAAACAACAAAGAATTGCCAACGGGGTCCAAGAAACCAGCAAAACTTCTGGCGGAGCCTTTGAGGTCGTCCTTAAGCTCATGGCCAGCTTTCCCATTAAAACATCTGCCAGCCTCTGAGGCTGCTCAAGTAAATGGGAAAAAATACTAAACAGAAAATAACAAGCTTTCCATGGTCTACTAAGACAAAAACTTGAGTTTACTACCTTCCAGGGTGAGAGTTCCCTGAATAATCCAGGCACTCATATGAAAATCCCAGAGAACCAAGGGTGAATCAGTTTTAAACTAAGCCTTGACTCAGCACAACTTCTGATTCAAGTGAGCAAGACCTGCCTCCACGCTAACTTCCAAGCAAATGAATAGGTTCACACTCTGGAGAAATGGATAATTTAGAGCCACTACAATTTTTATGCATGTTTGTTATTCAAGAAAGTAACTAGAAAGGGGATGGGGATACAGCTCAGTGGCACAAGCGCCTGCCCGGCAAGCACAAGGTTGTGAGTTCAATCCCCAGTACCGCAAAAAAAAAAAAAAAAAAAAAAAAAGACAATAGAACTAATCCAGCAAGTGCTTCAGATATCAGAATTAGCTAAAAAGAATTTTCATATAACCGACTGATATGTTCAAGGAAACAGAGGAAAACAAGGAGAAAATATATGTAAATATAGAGACTTTCACAAAAGAATTAGAATGTGTTTTGAAAAGAACTGAAAGTCTGTAACTGAAAGAGGAAATGCCTATAAAACTTTAAGAATTTATGGCTTGGGTTTAATTTCAGACAAAGCATTGTATAAGAGATTTAAAGTGAACTGTAAGATAGGTATGTAGGAAATATCCAAATTGACATAATGAGAGCAAAATGAATAAAAATACATAAAAGAGCATTTAGAAACATACGAGATGCAGAGAGAATTCTAACATATGCATAATTAGGGTTCCAGATTGGTCCCAGTTTGACAATATTTGTTACCTTTCATCTTTTTTGATAATAGCCAGAAATCTAACAATTGTATGATATTATCTCACTGTGGTTTTAATTTGCACTTTTATGTTGATTATAGATATTGAACATTTTTCATATATCTGTAGGTCATTTTTATGTCTTCTTTTGAGAAATGTCTATTCAAGGTCTTTGTTCATTGATGCTAAAGTTGTTCATTGTTAGTAGTAGAGTTCCTTGTGTATTTTGAATAGTAGTCCCTTACCAAATACATGGTTTGAAAATATTTTCTCCTAAGCTATCAGTTAGCTTTCCACTGTATTAACTGTTTTCTTTGTTGTAAAGAAGTTTTCAGTTTGGTGCAATCCCATTTGTCCATTTTGCTTTCATTGTGCTTGTGAGGTCAGATTCAAGAAATCTACCAAGACCAACGTGATAAAAATCTTTTTATAGACTTTTATAGTTTCAGGTCTGACATTTAAGTATTTGATTCATTTTGAGCTACTTCTTATATAAGTGGTGAGAGAGGGGCTATTTTAATTATTATGTTGTGTGGATAACACATTTACCCAATACCATTTGTAAGACTACACACTTCCCTACGTGTGCTCTTGGTACCTTTGTCCAAAATCAACTAACCATGGTGAGATGTATGAGTCTAGAATCAAACTTCTACATATGGATATCCAATTACCCCAACAGAATTTATTAAAGCTTAAATATCATATGGTTTCTCACATATATGGAGAGAGGGAGAGAGAGAGAGAGCAAAATGGAAGGTTGATACATAAATAGGAAGTAAGGGAAAGTTCTGTTGTTTCAAAATATTTTAAGGTAAATGCTAATTTGTTTCATTTATACTACTGGTTTTATTTGTTCACTGAAAAGAAGTTTTGCCGTCTTATTTGTTTGTTTCTTCTTTGTAAAAGGGAATTTTTTTGGTGTATGACTTGTACTCTGACTAACATTTTAGCCATTCTTTTAAGATCACAATACACATGATATTTAACCATCTTATTCTCTAATTATTTTGTTATGAAATTTTTTCGTAGAAGAATGTTTTTATATTTTCTTTATTAATATCTCTTGTATTACATGAAAATACAAAAATTGACCATAGATGTGTGGGTTTGTATCTCGCTGTCTATCTTATTTCATTGCTCCAGGTGGCTGCTTTTATGCCAGTACCATGTATTTTTTATTTCCACAATTTTTAGCATTAAAGAATGTTAAATTATGTCGAATTCTTCATTTATATCTATTGAGATGATATTGCTTTTGTTCTTCATTCTTTTAATATAGAATAACAATTTGTTAATTTGCATTTGTTGACTCACCCTTGCGTTCCAGGGATCAACGCCACTTGACCGTAGTGAGTGATCGCCATCTTTATCATTGTGATGCTGTATTCAGTTTGCTAGTGTTGTGCTGAGAATCTTTACGTGAATGTTTGTCAAGGATATTTGTCCGTAATTTTATGTTCTTCTATTACAGTGTTTGGCTTTGCTTGTAACACTGGCTTTGTAAAATGAATCTGTTCATTCCTCTTCAGTTTTTTAAATTAGTTTGAAAATATTAGTTCTTTAAATGTTTGGTAGGATTCAGCAGTGACATACATCGTTGGATCCTGGGTTTCTCTTTGATGGAAGATTCAATATTACTGTTTCACTCTTTTTGCATGTTATTAATCTATTCAGATTTTCTATTTCATCATTAGCCAATCAGAGTAGATTGTTACATTATAGAAATTTACCCATATCTTCTAAGTTATTTAATTTTTTTGGTATGTAATTATTTATAGTACACTCTTAAATCCTTTGTGTTTCTCTGATACCAATTGTAATATCTCCTGTTTCATGTCTGATTTTATATATTTGAGTATTCTTTGTTTTTTTTTCTTAGTTTAGTTAATGGCTTGTAAAATTGATTATGTTTTCAAAAAGGCAACTCTTCATTTTATTAAGGTTTCCTATTATTTGTGTAGTCTCTATTTCTACAGTGACCTTTATTATTTTCTTGCCTTTACAAACTTTGGGCTTTGTTTTTATTTTTCTAGTTACTTGAGGTATAACATTATATTGCTTTTGAAATCTATTTTTTCATGTACTCATTACTGCTACAAACTTCCTCTTAGAACTACTTTCTCTGCATTCCATAAATTTTAGTGGATGGACCCACTATGCATCCACTTTTTATATTAAGATTTATTAAATATTCCTTTTCACTTGTTCTTTTAGCCATTGATTGTTTAGGAACATTTTTAAAACTTCCGTATGTTTGTGCATTTTCCAAAATTCCTCCTATTACTGATTTGTAATTTCTTATCATTATAAATAAAAAAGATACTTGATATGATTTCAATCCTTTTAAATTTGGAATGTTCAGTAGATGTCTGTTAGGTCCATTTGGCCTAAAATGTGATTCATCTTTATTGACTTTCTCTCTGGATGAGCTGTCCGTTGTTAACTTTGGGGTATCAAAGTCCCCTGCTATTACTGTATTGCACTCTATGTCTCCCTTCATATTTATTAATATTTGTGTGCTCAAATGTTGGGTGTATTCTATGGTTTGGATAAGGTTGTCCCCCAGAGGTTCATGCGCTGAAGCCTTGGTCTCCAGTGTGGTAATGTTGACACAGTCAAACCATTAACAGGCGGAGCACAGTGGTAGGTCATTAGATCACAAGGGCATCACCCTCAGAAGAGATGAATGTAAGTATTGTGGGACTAAATGAGTCCCCAGGAGAATGAGTTGTGATAAGGGAGCCAGACACTCCCCAAATCCTTTTGCATGTGCCTTTTCCATACACACTCAGCTATTGTGATGGCATCTGCCACAAGGATCTCACCAGAGTCAGGAATATGCTCTTGAACTTCTTAAACTCTGAATCAAATAAACATCTTTTCTTTATAAAGTTCCCAGCTTCATGTATTTTGTTTAAGCAACACAAAATGGAGTATTACCAGGCATGTATTTGCAACTGTTAAATCCTCTTAAAGAATCAACCCCTTTATCATTACATAGTAACTTTCTTTGTTTCATTGTACAATTTTGCCTTAAATTCTATTTTACCTCATATAAGTATAGCTATTCTTGCTCACTTTTGTTTCCATTTGCATGGAATATCTTTGTCCATCCTTTCATTTTCAGTCTGTGTGTGGTAAAATAAAAGTGTAGAGAACAGAGGTGGATCTTGTGTTTTAGTCCATTTGGCCAGTCAGTCTGTTCTTCTTGATTATAGAATTTAATCCATTTACATTCAAGGTAATTATTGATATATAAAGATTTATCACTGTCATCTTGTTAATTGCCTTTTGGTTTATTTGTAGCTCCTTTTTCCCATTCTCTCTTGATGTCTGCCTTTGTGATTGGATGATTTTCTTTAGAGGTATGCTTTTTCTTCTTTACTTTCTATCTTTTATAAATCTACTGTACATTGTCACTCTGGTTTCCTTGAAGCTTACATAAAACATCTTACATTAACAACTTCAATCTCATATAAAATCTCTATATTTTTACTTCCTCCCCTTGTGTTTTATGTTTTCAGTGTCATCACTTACATCTCTTATATTATATATAATTTAACTAATTATTGTAGCTACAATTATTGTAATACTTTTGTCTCTCAGACCTCATACTAAATATATAAGTAACTTACACACCACCTTTACAGGATTATAGTACTACAAATTTGATAATGTACTAGCTTTTCTACTTTTTATTTCCAGGTTACTAATTAGTGCCCCTTTCTTTGAGTTTAAAGAATTCCCTTTAGCATTTCTGGTAAGGCATATCTACTATTTAAGAATTCTGCCTTAATCTATTTTCTGTTGCTATAACTAAGTGCCCAAAATGGTGTAATTTATTTTTTAAAAATGAGATTTCTTGATGCATGTGGTGGTGCATATCTGTAATCACAGCTACTTGGGAAGCTGGGGCAGGGGTATTGCAAGTTTGAGGCCAGCCAGGGCAGTATGGTGAAACTCTATCTCAAAATGAAATAAAAATGCTAAGGATGTATTTTAGAATTACCTGGGCTCAATCCCTAGTGACAGACAGACAGACACACACACACACGCGCGCGCGCGCACACACACACACACACACACACACATACACAGAATAGAGGTTTCTTTAGCCTGTGGTTCTGGTGGTTGGGAACTTCAAGAACATGGCATCAACATCTGGTCAGCATCTGGTGCTGGCTCATGATAAAGGAGATGGCATCACATGGCAAGACAAAGAATCCTAGCTCAGGTCTCTCCTTTTTTTTATATATTAACCTCTAGTCCCATCAGATTTAGAACACTACCTTTATGATCTTGTTCAACCTTATTTACTTCCTAAAGGTCCCACCTCCAAACACCATAGTTGGATTAAGTTTTTACCTTCTTAGTACCTCACAATGGGCATTAAATTTTAACACCTTTTGCAGAGACATTCAAACCACAGAAAACTCATTCACTTTGTTTTCTGGGAAACTCTATCCTTCATTTTTGAAGGATGGCTTTGTTGAGTATTCTTTGTTGGCAAGATGTTTGTTTCAACACTTTCTCATTCTGTTCTCTCCTGGCTTGCTGAAAAAAACTGCTGATAGATATATTTGAGCTCTCTTGAATACAATGCATTTTGTTTGCTGCTTTCAGAATCCTGTCTTCTATATTTTAGTTTGATTATATGCCTCGGTGCAGTTTTCTTTAGACTTTTTGTTATTTTTTGAGACAATGTCTCACTAGGTAGGTCTTGAACTCACTATTAATTCAGGCTGGCCTTGAACTTCTGGCGATCCTATTTTGTACTAGGGTTACAGGTATGCATTACCATGGCAGGCTAGTCTTCTTTAGATTTAATATAATTGGACATTTTTACAATTCTTGTACCTGAATATTTACATTTTCCCCAGATTTGCGATGTTTCAGCCATTAGGTTTTTTAGTAATCTTTTTGCCCTTTCTCTGCACCTTCTGAGAAATCCATACTGTAAATATTGGTTCACTTGATGGAGTTTCAGTCTTCCTTTTGACTTTTTTGGTAAAGTTCACGTTGTTCTACTTGAAGCTCTCTATGGACTTTCATGGTTCAATAATTGTGTTTTTATCCCTAGAATGTTTGGTTCTTTTATAATCTTATTAAAGTTTTCACTTTTTCACATATTTTTTCTGATTTCATTAATATTCTATCTTTGTTATCTTGCAGATCACTGAGATTCTTCTTTTTTTAGTACCAGGAATTGAACTCAGGGCCTCACATTTGCCAGGCAGGCACTGTGCCACTGAGCTATATCCCTGGCCCTCAGATTCTTTAAGGCAGTTATTTTGAATTTTTTAGGCAGTTCGTGGATCTCAGGTGCTTTAGGATTGGTTACTGGTGCTTTATTTTGTTTCTTTGATGATGTCGTGTCTTCCTGATTGTTTATGATCCTTGTGGCAATTAATTGGAATTTGTGAATTTGAAAAAGACACTTGTACCAGTCTTTGGTAACAGGCTTCAGCTGGGAAATCCCTTCACCAGAGACTCTAAGCTAGCCATCTTGTGTGACCCATGAGAAGGCTTGCTACTGCAGTCCTGGAGCAGATTGACCTAGTGTCTATGTCAGCAGATATGCAGACCAGGTATCTGGATCCATGGAGACTAACCTGACAACAGGCATACTTAGACAATCCTGGACCTTTTTGCCTACATCTCCTTATTCCCTCCCTGCCGCCACTCTTGGTATTGGTGTTCTATTCTCCTTTATCACGTATTTGACTGTTACATACAAATGAGAACACATAGTATTTTTCTTTCTATGGCTGGCTTATTTCACTCAGAATAAAGCCCTGAGCTTCATCCATTTGCTTCAAGTGGCAGGATAGCCTTCTTTTTACTGGCTGAATAACATCCCAATCCCCCCTTCACAACTTCCTTATTTATTCATCCATCAATGGACACGTAGGTTATTTCTATGTTGTAATCTTTGTGAATAACTGCAATGAATATGGGAGTGCAGATATTTCTACAAGGCACTGAATTGCGGGTGAATAGGTTTTCTGCATTTATTCACATTCATATGGATTTTGTTTAACATATTAGTGTGGATACTTACATTATTATTTTATTTAACTGGCTAAATGAATTTTGTATTACAAAGAAGACATCTTAGCTATTTTTTCCATCTTCCTCGTCCTCTTTTTCTTTCATTTGTTTCATAAGTTGCAATATTTGAGAGCATATTTTTCTACTGCTATCTTTGAAAATATATTGTTTTTAAGGTATCCTCACCTGAGTCCCAGGTACAAGGAGTCCTTTGATGCAGGCTGTAACCTCTTTGCCAAGTTTTCTGCATACATTAAGAACACACAAAAAGAAGCAAATAAGAGTAAGATTTCTTTCTTTCCATGTCTATTTTTCTCACTTACTTCCTTACTTTCACAATTTCATTTAGCTAAAATAGGATTTCCCTGAATATATAGTATATGTTGGGGTAATAGCCTACTCTTATTCTCATTTTTTGTTATCTACTCTTAAACTATCTTAATAAGTTTTATTAGATTTAGAACCCAAGATTCAATGTAGCAATTGCTAATATAGCCTAATTACAGTATATTGACATGGTAGGTGTGAACTAGCTGCAAGCCTGTGTATCTTTAAGGTTCCTTAAAATGTAGCACTATCAACTCCTATAAAAGTCTTGAATAGGTTTACTATCCTTTGAATCATGAGACCTAAATCTTTTCTTTTGCTTTCTGATTCTTCTGTGTTGGATAACATGTATTCTCTCTCTCTCTCTCTCTCTCTCTCTCTCTCTCTCTCTCTCTCACTCTTTCTCTCTCTCTCTTCTTTCTCTCCATCTCTCTCTCTTTCTCTCTCCTTTCTCTCTCCATCTCTCTTTCTCTCTCCTTTTTCTCTCTCTCTCTCTCTCTCTCTCTCTCTCTCTCTCTCTCTCTCTCTCTCTCCTACCAATGCACCTCACCAAGAAAATCCAAATTCAAGATGTTTTCACTCACCATTTGATGTGACTATGTCTCATCAGTGGATAGTTGAGCATTCTAAATAGTTAAGTAGATGTTGAAGAGCTACCATAAGCAATTTGTATAAATAGAAATATTTAAAGCATGAAAGATATATTAAGAACATGTTCAGTTATGAAGACAATACATTTATAAGTAACCCTATGCCTTCATTGTCTAAGATTTTGAAAAAAATCTCCTCAAAGAATTTAAGCGTTTGGATGACTACTTAAACACCCCACTTCTGGATGAAATTGATCCAGACAGTGCTGAGGAACTCACAATTTCCCGAAGATTGTTCTTGGATGGAGATCAGCTAACACTGGCTGACTGCAGCTTGCTGCCCAAGCTGAACATTATTAAGGTTAGTCTTTACAGGCATCTGGGTGTAGAGGGCTTTGTGAATTGCCAACATGTAGCACAGTACCCTTCCAGTATGTTATATGACAGCTTTGTCATCATTGTCATGAATGGGGTGTATCTTTTTCTCCACAGAGAAAAGATCTATAATCATTAGACAGCATTAAAACTTCTTGTTTCTTTCTTCCTAAATCATAAGGCGTTTTCCACTGTCTTGTCTATAAAATAAGGATAATAGGGGCTGGGGATTTAGCTCAGCGACACAGTGCTTGCCCGGCAAGCACGAGGTCGTGAGTTTGATTCCTGGTACTGGAAAAAAAAAACAAAAATAAATAAATAAATAAATAAAAATGAAAATAAAAATAAAAAATAAAAAAAATAAGGATAATAATATTAACCCTTTTCACAGACCTGTTGAGAAATTCCAATAAATTTAAGCATATAAAATGCTTGGAACACACAGTGCCATGGTTCACAGCATTGGTTATCAATAGTATGGGCTATTAATATGATGATGATTTAATCATTAATTTAACAAGTATTTATTGACCAGAACTTGTACAGAATTTACTCTTTATGTTTTGTGCCAGACATGGAGTACATAAACAAATAAGAAATAATCAAGACCCTAAATAAACTCCTGAGGATGTTATATATTCTTCTCTGTGCTCCCCTCTGTTGGACATATTCATAATTAAACATAGCACCAACAGAAACATTTATAGACAAAAATATTAAAATAGTAAATCCAAGATTCAAGTTTATTTTGTAGTACTTCAGTTTTGAGATATGTTCCTACACAGTAGGTACATAACTGGAGTCTTTTATTGCCACTTATTTGTCTTCATTTTTACCTAAATCCTAGGTTGCTGCCAAGAAATATCGTGACTTTGACATTCCAGAAGAATTCTCAGGAGTCTGGCGCTATCTGCACAATGCCTATGCCCGTGAAGAATTTATTCATACATGCCCTGAAGACAAAGAAATTGAAAACACTTATGCAAGTGTGGCTAAACAGAATTAGGACAGCTCTTTCAGGAGAAAAAGCTCTTTTTGTTATCAGATTTTATTATCTACCATATTAGAAAGATTTTTGGAAATAAGAATATGAAAAATATTATTCCCTCTATCCAACTCATTTATGAAAAGTAACTTTATTTTCTGTATCTAGTTAGCCATAAACTGTCCACTGTATATTTTATATAACTTCATGTTTTCACTTCATTTTCTTTGTTTCTGTGGCAAATCATTGTGATCTTCAAGGACATGGAAAGCATTGAGATGTTTTGCCCTTTGCTTGAGTTCCTAGAGTGCATAATGTATGAGCTAAGCAGGTTTCTGAAATTACAAATGACATAAGTAGAACCACAATCTCAAATTGCTCCTTAGAAACAATTCCATCTAAATCATTAAAATAATTTTACATTTGTTACTTTATGCATGCATGAGTTTATTTCTGGTATGAATAATGAAGTGAGAGAATGAGAATATTAGAGAGGCAAATTCTGAAAGGTTTGTTTAAAAATTCAGTAAATGGATCAAGACCAATTGGTTTTGAACAGTATTCAAGCATTCAAGACCTAGAAATATGATTACTTCATACTCAGAGATGAGACTATGGCTGTTGAGGCTAGATTATATAATTGTTAAATGCGCAAGGATTCATTTGATAATTTTATTTTCAAAATTTATTTTTATTAGTACATGTGTATAGTACACAGTGATCACATTCACTGTACATCTTCTTTTTTTTTTTGTTTTTCTCCGGTACCAGGAACTGAACTCACGACCTTGCACTTGCCAGGCAGGCGCTTTGCCGCTGAGCTAAATCCCCAGCCCCTCACTGTACATCTTAATTCTTTTTCTGTCCCCTTCCCCTTCCCTCCCTCCAACCTTTCTCACCTTCACTTTAAATTGTATTTCCACTTTTCCATCAATTCTTTTTTTGTTTAAATCCCTTTTTCTTTCCGTCCCTCCTTCCTCCCCTATCTCTTGTTCCCCTTCTCATTTGAACAAGGTATTTCTACTTCCTAATATCTGTCCTCCATTTTGCTCCTTATTCATACTTTCAATTTCTCAAACAAGAGAAACAATGCAATATTTAAACTAAGCAAGCACATAGTGAAGCTAAAAAGTAAATTGGACATTTTATTCATAGAAATAAAAAGAAAACTAAGAAATTTGGCTGACCAAAAGGTCTTGTTGCTGCCCATAAAAAGTTAAGATATTCAGTCCTTAGAAGATTATCACAAAGCTTTCAACAGAATTTTAGCTGGGCGTGGTGGCACACACCTCTAATTCTAACACTCGGGAGGCTGAGGCAGGAGGATTGTTGCAAGTTTGACACCAGCCTGGCCCACAAAGTGAGCTCAAGGCCAGCCTGAACTGCACAGAGAGACTCTGTCTCAAAAAAACAAAAAACAAAGAGTTTGAATTATACTATGTGTATTGAGATTCTTAAATGGATTTACTATATGTCACTTGCTAAAGTACTCTTGAATCATTTAAATCTGGAAAAAAACCTGAAATTAACTATTCCTGCTTCAAAGGAAAAACAAAAGCAGAAGTGCAGTTTCAAATAAAAAGAGAACATGGGGTTATTATAGGTGAAAGATGGGGTTTAGATGGCATTTAAATGAAACTGTTTTAATAGGCTTACAGAAAAGTAAGATATGTACTCACTCTCCAAGATGATTGTAAACTGCATGTACTACTAAAGAAAAGTAACACAATAGGTAAAGAATTAACATCAAACCTAAGCATATAGAAATGGCCCAAAGTACTGCCTTTGAAGTTGAAGACATGTGCCCTCCTTCCTGGAAGACTATACTATTCAGCCTAAAGGCATTCATTAGACCTTGAGAGGAGAGTGCATAAGTAGAGAACAGTGGTCTCAGTGGATCTTTATGGATTCCTTTTTTAAAAAATTGTGATAAAATGTACAATTTAAAACTCCCTGTATTAACTACTGTTAATCATAAAGTTGAGGAATACTAAATTATGGAAGTGGTCTACATGCTCATCAATAGATAAGTGGATAAAGAAAATGTAGCATATACACACAATGGACTGTTTTTCAGCTGTAAGCAGAATAAAGTTTTGTCATACGCAGGAACATGAGTGAATCTCAAGCTTATCATGTTAAGTGAAAAAATGAAAACTCAGACAGACATCACATGTGGAATCTAAAAAAGTTGGTAATAAAGTAGAAGGGAGACTATTATTAGACAAGAGGAGGAGAATAAAGGGGAGGAGGAGAATAAAGGGGAGTAGGAGGAGGGTGAAAGGGCAGGTAATGGGGGAATGGATATGATCCTTTTTGAAAAGTCGTGGTAAAAATAGAGAACATAAAACTCATCATATTAACTATTTTTAATTATACAGTTTGAGGTATAGTAAATTATGGAAGCAGCCTCTCTGTCCACCAACAGATGAATAGATAAAGAAAATGTGGTATTTATACACAGTGAAGTCCTACTGTGGCACAGAGAAGGGTAAACTTGAGTCATTTGTAGGAAAATGGATGCACGTTGAGACCACAATGCTGAGTGAAGTAAATCAGACACGCAAGCTTAAATATCACATGGTTTCTCTTAAATGAGAAACTCAAAGTATAAATAAATCAAAGAGCAAAGTAAAAGATGAGGGGAAACAGGAAGGGAGACTGTAGAGATGGGAAGGGGATACAGCAATAGAGGGAGGGGAGGGAAGGATGGAAGGGGAAGTAAAATGATCAAGATGCAGTATGTACATATACCAATCACCCAAGATGAATGTAACCATTATGTATTATAAACATTACTAACAATGAAAAATAAAAGCCTCCAAAAGGATCTAGGTGAAGCATTAAACATCAGAAAACTAGAACAAATTAAAAAAGAACAAAATAATGAACTAATAAAAGTAGAAAAAGAAAAATATTAGACCTAGTTAATGAATCAAAATCCTTGTTTCTTAAAAATATAAACAATATAGACAAACCATTAGCCACTTTAATAAGAACAAAACAGAAAAAGCAAGAAATATACAAAGTACTACAGAGATCATGATTAAACAGAAAACAAATTAATAAAAGAATGTTATTCACAAACGAAATAGAAATGCTGCTAGGTGTGGTGGCACATACCTATAATCTCAATTAATCAAAAGAAGGCAGAAAGACCTCAGAAGCAAGGCCGATCTTGTCAATTTAAGGAGACCCCATCATAGAAGTAAAAGGGGCAGGCCAGGGAGTGTAGCTCAGTGGTGGAGCACTTGTCTAGCATATGTGGAGCTCTGAGTTCAATACCCAGTGCTGCAAAAGAAAGAGAAAGAAAGGAAGGAAGGAAGGAAGGAAAGAAGGAAGAAGGGGAGAGAAGGAAGGAGGGAGGGAAGGAAGGAGAGAAGGAAGTAAGGAGGGAGGGAAGGAAAGAAGGAAGGAAGGAAGGAGGGAGGGAGGGAGGGAGGGAGGGAAGGAAGGAAGGAGGGAAAGAAGGAAAGAAGGAAAGAAGGAAAGAAGGAAAGAAGAAGGGAAAAACCTGTTAAGAATTACCCCCCAAAGAGATGGACGGGACCACAGAACATAAAACACAAGAGATGGGATTGCAAAACGCTGAGAGGCAGCTAAGCCAGCTGTATGGGGAATGGGACAAAAAAAAAAAAAAGAATTACCCCCAAAAAACTACCATTCCTTAGGGGGTTGCACAAAAGAATTCTACCAAATTTTCAAGACACAATATTTGCAATGTTTCATATATTACTGCAGTGTATTGAAAGTGGAGAAAATATCCTAAGTTAGCTTACAAAGTAAGTACATTATGATTAGTAACTTTTTTGTGTTTAGTTTGTTAGTTTGTGCTTATATTTTTAATCAAGAAATTATATATATAATATATATAAATATATATAATATATAGGCTTTGTGGTGATTAAATTAGAATGATTAGTATTTCCATCTACTTAAATATTTAACTGTGTTGCAAACCTACTAACATTTGCTTCTAGTTCTTTTTAAAATTCATAATAAATTGTGGTAAACTATAGTCATCTTTCTGTGCTATAAAACGTTAGAATTTATTCCTCTTATCTAACTATATTTTGGTACCTGTTATCTGACCGACTTCTACCCTCTTTAGTTCCTGTCTATCCTAGCCTCTGGTGACCATTATTCTACCATTTCTATGAAATCAACTTTTTAACTTCCACATATGAATGAGAATGGGTAACATCTTATTTTCTGTGCCTGGCTTATTATATTTACCCTGATATCTCCCATTTCCACCCAAGTTGTCACAAATAACAGGACTTTATTCTTTTTATGGCTGAAAAATAGTCCACTGTGTACGCTATAGCTAAGATCTAGAAAGTCCTCCCAAAGGCCTATGTGTTAAAGGCTTAATTCTTAGCCTATGGTACTATTGGGAGGAGGTGGATCTTTTAAGATGTAGGGCTTGTTTTCTTCCTGATCTTGGAGGACATGCTTTCAGCTTTTCCCCATTCAATGTGATGTGGCTATGGTTTTGTCTTTTACAGCCAATATTTTGTGGTCCATTCCTTCTATGTATAATTTTTCAAAGGCTTTATCAGAAATGGATGTTGTATCTTAGTGAATGATTGTCTTAATCACTTTCCCTGTTACTGGGATTCAAATCAAAGAATCATTTAAAACCACCAAGTTAAAGAAGGTGAGGTTTATTTGGCTCATTTTTTAAGAGATTTTAGTCCATAGTTGGGTAGTTCCAGGGCAGAAGGGAGAGGAGGGGTTGAGTAGAGGAAAGCTGTTCGTGTCATTTCAGCCAGGAAGCAGAGAGGAGCCAGGGAGGGAGATACACTCTTCCAGGTCACATCCCCAGTGACCTGCCTCTTCTGACAAGGCTCCACCTCCTAATATCACATTTAGCTATAACACCTCATGATTCAAACACCTTCCAAAAGCTCTGTGTATGAGTGTGTGGTTAAGGGTGAATACCTAAGTACAAGCCACAGTAATGCTTTACCAGGATCTATTAAAATGACCAATAATGATGATATGGCACTTTTTTTTTTGCAGTACTGGAGACTGAACCCAGGACTTTGCTCATGTTTGGAAAGTGCTGTGACACTGAGCTACAGATCCAACCCATTTTACTTTATATGTTTTTTATTTTCATACAAGGCTTCACTGTTACAGGCAACTTAGGTTCATACACTTATGTTAATTTCCTCACCACTGACCAAATCAAAGGATGTCATATATTTTGGAGAAAATAAAGGATCTATTCAAAGCTAGCTCCAAAGAGATTCAGGATCTCATTTGACTCAAATAGCAATTATACTAGTGGGCAAGCATCTTTTATAATAAGGAATAATGGAGGGGAAGGTAGAGAGACAATGTAGAGCTTCACACTTGTTTTATGGTTTCCAGCCACCTTTAGCTCATGGTCCCCTTTCTTGTGGAAACAAAACTGGCCTCCTGGTGTCAGCATCTGTATTTTCTGTCACTTCATCTGAGCTGAAGAGAGGAGATGATGTTGGTTATGGAAATGTGGAGAAGTTATCTCTACAACATAAAAAAAAATCTAACTTTTGAAGTTCTATTTTTCAATGCTAATTATATCACACATTGCATAAACTGGACTTGAACTTGTGATCTTTCTGCCTCAGCCTCCAGAGCAGCTGGGATTATAGGCATGGACAATCAGGCCTGAAAATCATATGGTTTTTATCATTCATTCTGTAGATGTGATGTATTATCTTCATAAATTTGCTTGTGTTGAATCAACCTTCCATCTCCAGGGTAAATCCCACTTTGACATGGTATATAATCTTCTTTATGTGCTAGTATTGTGTTGAGAATTTTTGTGTATATATATATATATATATATATATATATATAATGTAAATATATATATATTCATTGAGGATATTAGTCTATAGCTTTCTTTTCTGTGTGTAGCCTTATCTTTATGTAGTTTTTGGTACTAGGGTAATTAGCTTTTACAATGACTTTGGAAGGATTCCCTCAACAGTTTGGTATAATTTGAAAAAAATTGGAATTACTTGTCTTAAAAGTCTAGTAAAATTGAGTACTGAAGTCATCGCTTTTTCTTGAGACACACTTCATTCATGAACTTATTTCACTATTTTTTGTCTTTTTAGATTTTCTATGTACAAATGATTAATTAGGGGACTTATGTAATGTGTTCAAAAATTTATCTCTTCTACATTTTCCACTTTATCATGTAGTTGTTCATAATAATTTTTATTGATTCATTGTATATCTGTGGTATCAATTGTATTTTACATTTCTGATTTTATGTTTGTCTTTTGATTTTCCTTGGTTAGTCTAAATAAAGGTTTATCAATTTTGTTTATCTTTTTTAAAAAACAACTTTTATTGTACTGATCTTTATATTGTTACTTAGCCTTTTTTCATTTATTTATACTGTTATCTTTGTTATTTACATCCACCTATTAGTATTAGGTTTGGTTTATTTTTGTTTTTCTAGTTTCTTGTGTTGTATTATTAGGTTGTTTATTTGAAATCTTTCTCTATTTTTATGTTCTGCTGTATTAGTCACTTTCCCAGGACTGGGACAAAGCAGCTGGCACAACTTAAAAGATGAATGATTCATTTTGACTCATGGTTTTAGAGGATTCAATCCATGGTTAGCTGGCTCCAAGAAAAAAATGTTATGGTGAAAGGGCTAGTACAAAAAAAGCTGCTCAGCCCATAGTAGCTAGGAAGCAGAGAGATAATGGAGGAGCCAAGGACGAGAATGCATCCTTCCAGGTCACAGGACCAGTGACCCAACTCTAACCAAGCCCCACCTATTAATGGCAGGCTCATCTATGAATTCATCAATAGATTAATGCACTGATTAGTATAATACCTCCACCATCAAATCACTTTTCAAAAGTCCTACCTCTAAACATCTGAGAATTTTGGAGGACATTTTAGATGTAAACCAAAAGAAATGATTTTGCTGTATCCCATACATTTTGACATGTTTTGTTTTCATTTTCATTTGTTTCATGAAAATTTTAATTTCTCTTTTAGTTTCATCATTGGCCTATTTGTTGTCTAAAAGTATGCAGTCTAATTTCCATGTGTTTGTACATTTTCTAAAGTTCTTATTGGTTTCTAATTTTAAACCATAGTGATCAAAGAAAATACATAACACAATTTTTGTTTTTTTAAACTTTGTTGAGCCTTATTTTGTGGATTAACATATTATCTATCTTGGAGAATGTTTCATGTGCTGATAAGAAGAATCTATTCTCTAGCTGATGGATGAATTATTCTGTAGATGTCTTTTAGGTCAATTTGGTTAACAGTACAGTTTAACTCTGACATTTCCTTGTAGATTTTTTCACTGAATGATCAGTTCATGAGTAGAAGTGGGGTCCTGATGGTCTCTATTATTGTATTGGAGTCTATCTTTCATTTTAGATCTATTAATGTTTGCTTTATATAATCAGGGGACCAGGATTGGGTGCATATATACTTACAATTGTTATTTCTTCCTCCTGAATTGATACCCTTATCATTATCAAGTGATCTTTGTTTATTTTGCAGTTTTGACTTAATATCTATTTTATCTCAAATAAAACAGAAATATGAGAAAACAAGTCAAAAAAAAAAAACACCTCCAAAAGCTCCCAACTCCCTAAAATGGATAAAGAGGTCATTGAAGGGAAGAAAATCAAAAGCCACAGAGCAAATATATCCAAAAGATATCAGTGGAGGTAATAAAACAGGCAAATAAGGTGCTTGGGAAAATCAAACAAGACATAACTAAACAGATAATATTCCTAATGAAACAAATGATCAGTAAGTCTACAGTAGACACTAACAAAAACATAGCACAGCTAAAGAATAAAATATAAAACATGAATGTCCTACATAAAAAAGAATTGGAGTCCATGAAAATGTTCACAAAAGAAATCCAGAAGATTAAAAATATGATTAAAAGTAGGAGGACTTGAAGTGACCAAAGTGAGAACAGAGTGAAGAAGTCTTGAGCTTGGAGATCAGTTATTGGGAGATACCTTAAAAACAACAAGAGAACATGAAAAATGCATCCAACAGCAGCTAGATGACATAAGGAAAATGAATCTAATAGGAATTAGGGAAAAATCAGAATGCAGCACAAAAGGGCATTAAAAAATTGTTTACAGAAGTAGTAGCAGAAAACTTTCCAAAATGGAAAAAGATCTAACATACAGATAAATTGAGCATATAAAACCTGGAACAGCCATGATCATAAAAGAATCATTCCATGACACACAATAAGCAAAGTATCAAAAATCCAACACAAGAATAGAATCATAAAAGCTGGTAGAGAAAAGCAGTGAGTCACTTATAAAGGAAAATCCACCAGAATAACAGCAGATTTCTAAA
This sequence comes from Chinchilla lanigera, assembly GCF_000276665.1. NCBI lineage: Eukaryota > Metazoa > Chordata > Mammalia > Rodentia > Chinchillidae > Chinchilla > Chinchilla lanigera. Next base: position 401,727 of record NW_004955594.1, read on the forward strand.
CACAAACTATAAAGGCAAGAAGAGCTTGGAGTGAATTGTTTCAATCTCTAAAAGAAAACAACTTCCAAGCCAGACTGATATATCCAGTGAAATTACCTTTGAAAGTTGATGGAGAAATAAAATATTTTCATGATAAAAGAGCACCTAAAGAAATTCATAACCACCAAAACAGCCTCCAAAATTCTCAAGGATACTCTTGAAAGAGAAAATGAGGTTGACAATGAGAAAAGATCTGATAGAATGAATGCAAGTAAGGAGGCAAGTAAGTCAATGGGGAAAAAAAGAGGATCAGCAGAAGGAAAATAACATAATGACAGGAATAAATAAATGCCTACCAGTTACAGCTATCAATGAATGGTTTACATTCTCTAATCAAAAAATACAGATTAGCAGGATGGATCAAGAAACAAAATACAACAGTGTGCTACATATAAGAAACACATTTAACTCAGAAAAAATTCATACACTAAAAAAAAAAAATCAAAGGGTGGAAAACAATATTCCATGCAACTGAAATGTGAAAACAAAATTGAGTAGCTATCCTATCCTATTTTTATAAAGTAGATATTAAGCCAAAATTGATCAGAAGAGGCAAAAAAGGACACTACACATTGGTTAATGGAATTATTCAAAAGGAAGAGATAACAATAATAAACTTATATGAACCAAACAACTGTGCACACAGCTTCATAAAACACTACTGGGCATAAAGAATCAGACAAACATTAGTACAATTGTAATGGGTGCATTAGTTACTTTCTCATTGTTGGGACAAAATATACAAGATGCAAAAGTTAAAGGAGAGGTTTATTTTTGACTCATAGCTTGTGAAGGTTTCATTCCACAATCACCTGGGTATAAGGCATTATAGCACGGCAGAGGAAAAACAGCTCATGGAATGCAGAATGCAACACAGGATCAAGGGAAGAGGAGGGAGATGTATTTATTCCAAGCCATGCTCTATGCCCCACCTCTTCCCACCAGGCTTCACCTCCCAACATCACATACAGCTACAAACCCATCAGTGGACTAATTCAGTACTACACAACCATGATCTGGTCCCATGACCTAATCACCTCCCAAAAGCCCCACCTATGAGTGCATGAGATTTAGTGGGGACATCTAGGTATAAACCACAAAGTGGGAAACTTAAATATCCCACTAACACAAATAAATCAACTAAACAAAAAAATCAGAAAAGAAATATCAGAGTTCAACCAAACCAAACAAATGAAATTAGTAGATATATAAAAAGTGTTCCACCCAATGACAAAGGAATACACACTTTTCAGTAGCACAAAAGCAGTCTCCAAAATTGACCACTTATTTGCCAATAAAACATGCTTAAGTAAATGCAAAAGAATTAAAATTTTTCCAGCATATTATTAGATCACAATGCAATGAAACTACAAATTAATGGCAAAACAAGCCACAGAAATCAAGCAAACACATGGAAATTAAATAATATATTCTTGAATAATCAGTGGATCACAGAAGAAATTCAGCAAATTTAGACAGTTCCTCAAATCAAATGATAATGCCAGTATAAAATACCAGAATTTATGGAACACAATGAAAGCAGTTCTAAGAGGGGAGTTTATACCTGTGAATGCCCACATCTGAAAAATAGAGTAAATCTAAATGAATAAGCTAATGATGCACCTTGAGGTCCTAAAGAAAAAAAGAATGATCCAAATCTTAAATTAGTACAAGAAAGGAAAATTCAAAGATCAAAGCAGAAATTAATTGAGACTAAAAAAAAACAAATAATCATTATATTGAAGAGCTGGTACATTGAAAGAGTGAACAAAATAGACAAACCTTTAGCCAGTCTCACAAAAAATGTAAGACACAAGTCAGTGCAATTATAAGTGAAAAAGATGAAATCACAATAACACCACCAAAATTCAAAAGATTATTAGCAATTACTTCAGAAATCCGTATACCAATAAATTGGAAAACTTTGAAGAAATGGTGAGATTCCTAGCAACATATGAATTACAAAAACTGAATTAAGAAGACTTAAAATCTTTAATAATCCAATAACAGGCAATAGCATTGTAACTTTAAAAACTTAGCAACTAAGAAAAACCTAGGAACTGATGGATTCATGGCCAAATTCTACATGAACTTTGGGGAAGAGCTAACACTAATACTCCTCAAACTCTTTAATGAAAGTGAAAGGGAAAGATTACTCCCAGTTACTCTTTGGAAGCTAGCACTACCCTGATCCCAAAACCAGATAAGGAACCAAAAGAGAACTATAGGACAATATCTGTAATGAATATAGATGCAAAAATCCTCAAAAAGATACCAGCAAACAGTGCAACAAATCATCAAAAGATCCTACACCATGACCAAGGATGCAAGGATGGTTGAACATATGCAAATCAATAAATATAATGCATTACATAAACACAAACAAAGACAAAACCACATGACCATCTCAATTATTGCAGGAAAAGCCTTTGATAAAATCCAAAATCTATTCATGATAAAAACTCTGAAGAAAATAGGTACAGAAAGATCTTATCTCAATCTGATAAAACCCATTTATGACAAACCAACAGCAAACATTGTATGAAATGGGGAGTAGCTGTAAGTTTTCCCTCTGAAATCAGGAACAAGACAAGGATGTCTGCTATCAGCTGCTACTGTTCACTATAATTCTTGAAACATTAGCCAGAGCAATCATGCAAGAAAAAGAAATAAAAGAAATATATAGAGGAAAGAAGTCAAGATATCATATTTTCAGATGACATCATCCTCTGCATAGAAGACCCAAAGAATTCCATCAAAAAGACTCATAGAATTAATAACCAAATTCACAGAATAACCAAATTAATAACAGTATATAAACTCAACACACAAAAATCAGTAATATCCCTGTATAAAATAATAAACTCACTGAGAAAGAAATTAGAAAAACAAAACCATTCACAGTAGCATCAAGAAAAATTAAATAGATGGAGGATCCAACATGGCTGTCTAGAGTAGGAGTCACATCAGAAAAATTCAGAGAACATTCACTGAGAAAGAAGGTATTGTGAATTAGGGGAGGGACCTCTACCTCAAAACAGAAAATTAATAAAAAAGATAATATATGTAGATCAAAACAAACAGAGATCTGAGAAGGGAAAGCAGTGTTGCTGCAGTTTGCTCCACCTGCACCCATCCTCACTCCTCCAGGGAGCAGCCATTTTGAAAGTGTGGCAAACACCTGAGGAACTGAACTAGCATGGCAGAGGTCAGACTCCTGGAATAGGCTTTGCATACACTGGCCCATCCCCCCTTCCCCCCCCCTCCAAACACTGGGGAAAGCTGCATTCCTGCATTGTGCTCTCCAGCACTCATCATAGTCAGGGGAGCCCCTCCTGACTCTGGTGAGAGAGGATGAACAGCCCAATGGCAACCTAGCTGACTCTGATCAGAATCAGCTTGGCTTACATGCCTGCCCACCATGTGCACTGGTACATGCATTCAGCTCCCAGGACCAGCCTTGCATGCTTACTTTCCCTATTTGCTCACTAAATCACAGGCAAGCATGCCCAGACCATCTGGCACCAGCCCTATGAGTCCATTTCCCCTGCCTGCCTGCTGAGTCCCAGGCAAGCATGCCCTGACAGCCTGGCACAAACCATATGTGCTTGCTTGCCCACTGAGTCACAGGTGAGCATGCCCATTCTACCTGGCACCAGCCCTACAAGCCCAGTTGACTGCTGAGTCACAAGCCAAATCTACTCTGTTCTTGCCTTGCATGTCAGCATGACACCAGAGCCACTGGAGCACACACATGTCTGCAGAGATCACATGTGGCTGCTGGAAACCAGACTGCAGCTAAGACAAGAAGGGAATTGTGCAGACATTTTTGCTACATGGTATTGTAGTCATGAGGGAATGATGTACATGTTCACTCACTGGAGTGCAGGACTGGGTCTGTGTAGGAGTTATTTTTCCTTGGTTTGATTTAGTTACTGTCTATTCTGGCTCTCTTCTCATGTCTCTACTCCTTTTCTTTAGCTCTAGCACCTGTAGCAACACTATTTTCTTATTATTTACTTGCTTCTCCCACTTTTGAAATTCTTCAAGTTTTTCCCCTAAGTTTCACTCTCCTTTAGACATTCCCATTTCATTTTATATTAACTTCCTCTCCTATCTATTCTATTCCTTTTGCTCTTTATTTTACCTAGCTCCTTTGTCCTCCCTTGCCTCTTCTCTACCTTATAGGTGCACAAATAAATTAACAGGCTCTGACAACCTTGCAGCTTTCCTTAATCCCTAACCACATCCCCCTCCTCTTATATCCCACCCCATCCCCACAAATATCTTCTTAAAACCATCAATATTAATCTTGAACTCAAACTATTGAAGACCACTAATAAAAGCTGACCCTGGATCTATTTCTTTTACCTACTATTATTTTCCTACCTACCACTTATACTGCTGACTTAAACTTCTCTTCCACCCCTTCATCTCTTCCCCTCCCTTCTTCCGAGTTACAGAGTAACCACTAATAATAATAAGATGGTAGAGACTGGAAAGGCTATTGATAAAGGGAGAAATGCACATGCAGCATTTAACTCATATAAGTTATTTGACCAGATCTGTTGGTACTGTTAGAACCAATAGTAACTCTCTCCTCACAACAGAGCGATAGGGTACAAACCATTTTAATTAAATAGAAAAAAGGGTGAATAATATCTCCGGGCAAATAAAATTGTGAACATATTGCTGTAAGGAAGAGTCTGACTAAAAAGATCTTCACATTAACTACAATCTCTTCTCACTTTACTTGACCTCAACCCCCAGCACAAAATATATAGATATAGATGATATAGATAGATATAGATATAGATGAAAAACAAGGTAAGAAAAGGTCCTCAAGGTCTCACAAACCTCCAAAAGCATTGCTGAGACAAAACACTCAACACCTAAAGTTAAAAGGGGAAAGGTTTATTTAGCTCACAGTTTGTAGAGTTTATGGCTCATAATCAATTGGTTCCAAGGCAGAGTGGCACAAGGGGCAACAGTTCATGGTGATGGAAGATAGCAAAAGCAACAAGAGAGAGAGCAAGACAAGCCTCTTTCTGTCCCTTATATTGTATGCAGGCTAGCTGCCTTAGGGCAGATATAGCATTCACACCCTTAATCCCAGCATTGGATCATGAATCAGTCACAAGCTTTAGATTCAGCCACCTCTGAAGAGCCCACCCCTCCATGACTGCATGAGGTTTTGGGGGGACATCCAGACACCAACCATAATAATGGCTAATGTGGATATGGGGAAACAAATTTAAAAATTGGAAGAGCTAAGCAAAGCAGTTCAAAAACATGACAGACAAATTCTCCAAAGACATAGAAAACATGAAAAGGTACCAGATAGAAATATCAGATATAAAAAGTCATATAGAACTCATAAACTGCAGAAATCACCAATGTGAAGACAGGAAATCAAGGAAAAAATGTTAACTTACAATGAATTACTGAGAGAAGCCTTGAAAATGATAAGCAAACAAGAGAAATTCATCCAACAGCCACTACATAACATCAAGAACAACCTAAGGGTAAATGAAGTTAGAGAGAAACTAGAGTGGAGTTAGAGAAACTAGAAACAAGGAATAATGAATTGTTTTACAGAAATCATAATAGGAAACTTCCTTTTTAATTTTTTTCAGTTTTTATTTATCAATTGAAAAATATACAAATATCTTTAAAAATAACAAGTATAAGGTAAACATAAAAACATAGATTACATAGAAAATTATCCAAACAGACATACTAGTTTAGCATTGACTGAACAAAACGGTGAAACTATATTAATTTGACACTATTCAATCTGTACTTCAAAGTAAACAAGAATTACAGTGATGATATACAAGGCAGTTCTCTAACAAAAACTGATAGTTCTTAATATATATTCCACTAAACAAAACAACCCAACTATATAAAGCAGAAAAGTAAAACTGAAGGGAAAATCATAGATCCACAAATACAGTAATGGCTGTGTTCATGAACTCTTCTGTTCATGAAGAATTAGGTTGAGAAACAAAGCATTTTGCTGCCATTCACAAACTCATCAGGTGACAAACATGACCATGGCCATCTTTCTCACATGAATATGAACATGGCCATCTCCCCAGAACCATGGAATGCATTAAGTTCATGAATTGAGGTACCACTATATTACTGAAAATTTCAAAACACCTTCCTCAGTTATTGACAACTAAATAAGGTCGAAAAATCTGTAATAGAAGTTAAAATCAACATTACACCTTAAGTGGAAAGTTATACTGTATGCAAAAAATTGCAGAGTACACATTTCTTTTAAAAAATCACAAGAAATATTCACCCAAATAGACCTAATTCATAGCAACAATAAAGAGCTGAATATATACAAAGAAGTGAAAATCCTACAAAGTAAATTCTCATACCCCGGTGAAGTGAAACTAGAACCCAACAGTAGAAACATACTTAGAATACAGTAACTTTTCTCTCTCTTGCTTGCTTTCTTTTCCTATTATCTGTCTTTTATTTTATACTTTATTTACCCAGGCTGGTCTCAAACTTGTGGCAATCCTCCTGCCTCAGTCTCCTGATTGTTGGAACTAGAGATGTGCACCATCATGCCCAGCCAAGAAAACTTCCTAAGTATGCTAAAAGAACTCAGCATATAAGTGAGGCTTACAAAATACTAACCAACTGTAATGAAGAAAACCACCCCATGACACATTATAATTAAAGTGCCATATGTCCTACAAAAGAACAGAATTCTAAAAGCTGTCAGAAAAATAGCCAAAATGAATCACATATAAAAGTTACACCTATTAGAATTACAACAGACTTCTCAACAGAAACTTTAAAGGCCAGAAGTGCTTGGAATCAAGTATTTTGAGCCCTAAGAGCAAACAACATCCAACCCAGACTAACATATCTGGCAAAACTTTCTTTCAAAATAGATGGAGAAATAAGAATAGTCAATGAAAAACAACTCAAGAGACTTACGAACACCAAATCAGCATTCCAAGAAACACTCAAGAATAATTTAGATAGATCTGCCAAAGCCAATAAAGTAAAAATTTCAGATGGAATTTATCCATCAAGCAAGGTGACTAGATAAACAAAAAAGGAAAAGGAAAACAAGGAACTCATCATCAGAGAAAGTGCAATGATAGGAATTAATTGGCACCTCTCAGTAATAACTCTCAATGCAATGGCCTCAAGTTTCTAATAAAAAGACACAGATTGGCAGACTGTATAAAAAGAAAACAGAATTCCACAGTCTGTTACAAACAAGAAACTTATCTAGGCCATTGTGTTCTCTCTTGCATGATGCCCCACTCTCACACTGTAGGGTGTAATTTTCCTACTTTTACTTGGACCAAATTCACTCCACAGAGCTTGTTTCTCTTTCTACCTTTACACACCTGTATCAGTCTTCACACACGACAACAGCCCATTCCATTCACACATATTGCTTACACTGACAGCACATATGTTTTGCTTTCCTGGCCTTTTTCTAGGACATAACATCTCACTGGTCTTGCTGGGTTTTTGGAGAGGTTATCATATAATGTGTAGTTAACAGGAACACAAATATCAATAAAATAAAGTATTAAATTCTCAGTATGTATAGTGCATTTAGAATAAACATCAACTTTTCACATCTGCTGTGTACATGCTTACAAAACCTAAAAGATAACATCAGAAATAAATTCCTATATGAACTACAATGAATACCGATAGAACTCTACAACAAAAATAATCTTTGCTTTAATTGTCACACCCAAGGCAATCTTCATACATGAAAACTGCATGTTACATGCACGCATCTCACTTATACAAGAGCATATGTGCTTACTTCCCTTTCCTGTGTGCCAGGACATTCATGTCACCTCTCTTGTCTTCTTATTTTGTCAGAAGTTTCCTACTATGTTGTACAATGTGCATTTAGCAGGAAAATAAGATATCAGTAAAATAAAATACCAAATATATAATTAGTGCTTAGAATAGACACCAACATTTTCGCATCATCTGCTTACTTGCTTAAAACCTAAAAGATAATATCAGAAATAAAAATCTAAGTGAACTACAATGTAAATACAAACAAAAGTCTACCACAGAAATAATCTTTGCTTCAATTGCCACACCCAAAGCTGTTTTCAGACATGAAAGCTGCACGTTCCATACACAAATATCACTTACACTGATAGCATGTATGTTTTGTTTTCTTGTTCTTTCTTGTAGGGCAGAGTGGACAACCTTTCAGTTTTCCTGTCATAGTAGGTCTTTCTGATGCTGTACCCGCTCTTCACCTGTCAGCTCACCAGTGTGGTCCACAATTTTTTGTGTGCATTCCCTGAGCAAAATATTTTGTTTTTCTTCTGCTGTAAAAGATCTCTTATGAGTTCCAGTCTCAATCCTCTAAGTAAATTTCTCTGTGGTATTTCACACTTCTTATTTTCTTTGTAAATTATCAAACTCTTTATGCCACACATGTTTAGGATGAAGTAAAACACAACCATTGGCCAATGTTTTGTCTTTCAAGTGACATCATAGTTGCCACAAAACTCATCAACAGCATCTACTCTGCCTTTGGTTTTGTTCTGAAAAGTTTCCATCTCAGGCTTCCATTTTTGTCAAGGGCTCCCTATCAATACTTCCATCAGGGTAAAATGTTGACATCAGCACTGTCAGTTTGTTTTTCTTTGCCATATATGAGTCCAATGTTCTATCTTTCTGAAATCCAAAGATTGAACTATACAATTCTCTGTTTTGGAATTGCAACACTTCATTTGGATTTCTGCTTTGTTCCTGCATACAGTTCCTGTGCTGGTCAACTTGCGCTCTGTTAGCAAATGTAACATCAACTGGGAACTGGTAAACCAATTGCTGAATGTAACATTCCATTTAGTTTGGGAGACGGGAGCATCAAGTCTGTTCACATCATTCAGTTTATTACTATATGAATAAGGGCCTAGTGGCTGAGTTCCAAGATAAATTTCTAAACTGAAAGCATAATATGTCTTCATATACACAAGGGCATCATTTTTTTGAGACAGGGTCTCACTATGTAGCTCAGGCTGGCCTAGAACTCATTATGTAGCCCAGACTGGCCTTGAGCTTGTGGCAATCCTCCTGCCTCAGTCTCTTGAGTGCCAGCATTACAGGTGTGCACCACTATGCCCAGCAAGGGCATAAATTTTTATGCTGTATTTTAAACATTTTTTGGCTTCTACTGCCTAAAGGTATAGCAATTATTAAATGCTTCAAGATGTTCATCAATGGTCATGTGTTCAGATGGTATGTACCTTGCTTGACATTACCCACAAATCTCTCACACAATTAGTGGATAGTAGTCAGATTATCAGTTCTTTTTCTTTCTTTATGGGTAGTTCTGTCATCAAACCTCAAATAATTTTGAAGGAAACTAAATCTCACTGTCATTGTTATTATTCTACAAACCTCAAGACCACGCTTACTGGTTTTCCATAAGTCTTTTACATTCCTTCAATAACCCTGGGAAAAGTCTGCTAAGTACAGCAGACCTATGAATGCTTTCAGGTCAGCTAGTGATGTGTTACAATAAATACATTTTTGAGTATGGCTATCAGTGTATATAGAACATTTTACTTGTATCTCAGCATTTGTATATTTCACACCATCCTGTAGTATTTCATCCTTTACAAAAGTTTCCAACATTGAATGGCAGTGCTGGCGTTCCCTCCAACACGATTCATCCCTGCCAAGATCCTCACTATATTTTCAGACCTGGTCCTACCATTGCATCATTCCGTTTGGTTGTGTGACCATTTTGTACCATTTTGACTAGTCAAATGTGTACTCACATTGCTGTTTTCTTTGTCATCTGAATCAAGGAGGTCTGCATTCCCTGTGGATTTATGGGTCAAATTTTGCTACAGTTTATGCTTGGCTTGACCAATTCTTTGCTCAAGACAGAAAGAACCTAGAAACCACCTCCAGAAGGAGACTCCAGCACCCCAAAATCCAGTAACGTAATTTAACTTAGCCAGCCAGGAGTAGCAGGTAAGTCTTTAGGGGAACTTTTTGTTTGTTTCTCTCTAAAATACCATGAAGGTTTTTTCCTTCTTTTCTGAAAACTATAGTATTTAGAGTGGCCCCTAGGCTAGGAACTCAGGAAATATTTCTCATGGCACCAAGAACTGTTCCCTGCTTTTCCCTCTATGTGGGAACGGGGAAGGAAATGAAAAGCCTCTGTATTTTCCTTTAAACCATAGGAAGCTTGCCAGCCTGCCCCAAGTTTATCTCCCCTTTTCTTTCTTTTTCCTATTTGTGGCCACTCTGCAGCTACTGGGTAAGTAGCCAGATAGTGTGTCAGTATTCCCTTTTGTCCTTGCATTTCTGTTTTCTGTGACATTTTGCTACTCTTGGGAAATCAGCTTGGTCTCTGCCTACCCCAGTTTACTCCTTTTGAGCTCAAAGTTGCATCCATACTTTTCCTCTAGATGGCCATTTCTTTCTCAGGGTGCTGTCTTAGGCAGGGTCACCATTTTGTCTCATCACATGACTGGCCACTATCTTGTCTTGTTACATGACTGGCTGCCATTTTTGATCAGCCACCACTGTTTGTTTACCATTTTTTTCAACTGGCCTCATAGAAAAATCTCATCCTTGTAGATAGGCTAAGGCTCCAATTACAAGAAACATGTAGGCTCCCTCCCTATTTTCTTTTGAATTGGGCTAGATCCATTCCTTGTTTCTTCTACAAAATTCAGGTAATTTAGACATATACCTGGTGGCCTGAGTAGAACAAAAGAACAGCCAGTAAAGCTTAACTCAAGTGACTATGAGTCAAAATTAAAGCCATACTTGTTCTTAAAACTTTTCAAGGTTTTAAAAAACAGAGGTTTCCATGTCTACTGCCTTAAACAAAGTGCCACAGTTTTTACTTTCAGGGTAAATGTAAGATATTGTTTCTCAAGTGGCTCCACGATGCTTAAGTAGAGCCATCAAATGGTTCAATATAGCTGGGGGGCTCTGCCATGATCTTAGGGGAGTTTCAAAGTGGTTGATAGAGCCACCAAGTGGCTCAACACTCCCTCCTTAATGAGTTAGTGGGCCCCAGTAGGGAGATAAAAAGTCCTCAGTAGGGCTTTCTTCTATATTTCTATGAAAGATGTTAGTGTCATTATAGCTTCAGACAGAGACATCTGTCTAATGAGTACTTGAGTCTCACAAGGGATGCTTTGTGGTCTCAAATTGGATTTCCTCCTTCTGCATGGGATACCATCTTAAGGAAGGACCCAAGACCTAGTTGTCTCTCTCTCTCTGTAGTTCCCAAGATGAGCCATGGGAAACCTCATGAACCATGCCCCACAGATTCCACTGACCTCATCAGTAGGCCATATCCTTGACCAGCAAGAAAGGTTTGACTCTAGAATTTTGAAAAAGAAGAACTTATTTACTATAACAATACATTTTTGGTTCAGTATAAACTAGGAAATTGTGAAAGATGGGTACAAGAAGGCAGTTTAAACTATTATGCTATTTTTTCATTTAAATTGTTTTTTATTAAAACATAGGAGATGGATTAAGATTCCCTATGTTCAGGCTTTTGTGACCTTTTACCTCAGGAAAAGCCCCAAAACTATAGTATTTAGCGTGGCCCCAGGAAAAGAGAGATACAGTTGATGATCCTGTCCTGAGATTCCCCATGTGTCTCTTAGGAGGATATGGTCTTTCTCATTTGTTTAATGAAGACAACCACAATGGGAAGTCTCCTTGACTTCATCCTTATAATCCTTGGGCCAATAAATCAGTTCCATCCCCTTCAAGTGACTCAGAAACTCCACTAGAATCTAGTGCCCCAGGAGAAGCCAACATTCTTTGGCCCCTTCATCATGCTTCTCAGACAGCCTTAAGTCCCACTGGGTGCACACAGACAACTTTAAGTCCTGAGGACATACTCTACTTACTTCTAACTCACAACTTGTCCTGCCCCTAAGAAAGGTCCCAGGAGCAGAAGGCACTACTCAAATCCGAATACCTTTTTCAATTGCAAAATCCAGCAATGCAAAGAATAGCTAGGCTGGCTTTCAGAAGATCCTAGTAAGTTTGCAGATGGGTTTCAAACTTTGACCCTCACTTTTGACTTATCATAGCAAGATATTCAATTCATCTTGGCCAGTTGCTGTACCCCAGATGAAAGCCAAAGCATCCTACAAGAGGATAAGAACTATGCAAATGAGCAATATGCTTTAAGCAGGGAAGGAAACCACCCTGAAGAGGCTATTCTCCCTTCAACAGAACAGGGACTATAATACTACACAGCAACTAAAAATGATGTCTGATATAATAGCTGCTCTTATTATGGGAATGAAAATGTGCATCAAGAAATCTGTTAATTGTGATAAGGTGAGTGGATTCATACAGGGTAAAGAGGAATACCCAGTTGTCTTCCATAGCTAATTAGTAGAAATCTTTTGTAAATATACAAACATAAATCCATCTTCCAGAGAGAGAGAGGCACCAGTGGAACACCATTTCATTTGTCAATCACCGCCATATATTTGGCATAAATTACAGAAACTCCAGATACCTATGACCCAATTCCTGGACATAGCCTTTTCTATGTTGAAAAGGGACCCAGGGGAGGGTCAAAAGAGAAAATCTAAAATTACAGCTGCTGCAATTAGTAATGCGTTGAACTCACCCAAGCTGTCTAAGGAAAAACCCAAAGATAACTGAAGAAAGAGTTCCTGTTTCCAGTGCAAGAAGACTGGACACTGGGCCTACAACTGCACCAAGTCACTGTTTGGGCCCCTCTCCAAATGTGAGATGGCCAATGTGCCTGACTCATGGCACTGGAGGTTTGACTGTCTCCACTCCCAGAATGGAGCAAAGCTACCCAAAACCCTTGTTTCCCACTCTGAAGGTTAAGGTAGCCCTAGAGTACCTACGCTGTCCTTGTCCACAGATATAACCATTTCCTGTGAGGAACCGTGGACAATGTTAGATGTCATGGGTAAACTAATTTGTTTACTTATCAATACAAGGGCAGTTCATTCAGTTTTTACTTCCTTTTCTGGAAAACCCTCCTCTAGGTCTACAGCCATAGTGGATGTTGAGGGTGCCCCTAATCAGAGATTCTTTCCTCTTGCTTTGATATGTCACTTCACCCAATATTAGATCCCAGAGATGCTTTCTTTTCTATTCCCATCCATTCAGATTCCCAGGTTCTGTTTGCCTTTGAATGGGAAAATCCCATTTTAAGAAGCAAATGGACTATATTTGGACAATTCCACCACAGGGCTTTAGAGATAGTCCTCACCTTTTGTGTGAGCACTACAGAATGACTTAAGGAACCTAGAGCTTAACCAGTGAACCACTCTACATTACACAGATGATATTCTAATTTTCAGCCCAACTCAGGAGTTATGTAACCACAATATTATACAATTCCTCCAGAAAGAGTTCCCACTTCAGAGTGGGAAACAAGGGTTTTGGGTAGCCTTGCTCCATTCTGGGAGTGGAGACAGTCAAACCTCCTTCAAATTTTTACCTAAGAAAGGATATAAAGCCTTCAAGGAAGAGGCTCAGATATCCCCTAGAAAGTTCAATATTCGGGATACATTCTTACACCTGGGGAATGACAGCTGTGTAGCTGTGATCTTAGACCTCCTGCCCCCAAACATCAGCTTCACTCCTTCCTGGGAATGTCCAGCTTCTGCTGTATCTGGATATCTAATTTTTCACTAATACCGAAGCCTTTATACAAGGCTGTCAAGGTCCTTGAGTCTGTGCCTCTAGAATAGACAGAAGTGATGACAATGTCTTTAGAAAAATAAAACATCCCCTTACTCAGTCTCCAGCACTGGGAATACCTGACTTAAGAAAATTCTTCTTCCTCTATATATCAGAAAAGAGAGGAATTGTTTGGATGCTATGACACAACAGCTAAAACAAGAACTCTGTCCAGTGTCATACTTTCCAAAAAAGTTGGAAGGGGAGGCTGTTAGGTGACTGCCCTGCCTGAGAGTAGTAGTAGCTGCAGTTGCACTAACACAGGAAGCTGAAAATTTAACTTTAGGACAGAGATTAGAAGCCCTGACTCTCCATCAGGTCAGGGAACTTCTGGAGACAAAAGGATACTTTTGGTTAACAGGGGATTGGTTTACCAAGTATCAGGCCATGCTCTTAGATACCCCTGAGGTTGTTATAAAATTTTCACAACTCTTAATCTTGCCTTTCTGATGCCTACAGGGCCAGAAATCAGCAAACTATAAAAATCCTGCATGGGAAATAGTCACTAGAATTTTCATAGGAATAAGAAGAAAGATATTCATGGGAACCACTGGAAGACCTTTCCTCTTCAGAAAGCAAGACTCCAGTATTGCTCCAGGTACAGCTAAGTAGAGTCACTAATGACTATAATTCACCACAGCTTAAATGGGCACCTGTATCGAGACTCCTTTTTTTAATTAGATCCATAATGTGGGTAATCTTCCTAAGGCTATGGCTCTCAAGCGCTTGATAATTTATCTAAACTCTCTTTGTCATACTTTGTCCTCCACAAGAAGCATGAAAATCTGATCTGCTCCTCAAATTTGGGCTCTACCTCACCAACATAATAGTGAAGTTACTTTATTTCTCCCACTGAACAGACATCTCAACAGTCACTAACTTTTTTCTGTCTTCTGAAAAGTTTCTTTCTTCAACCCAGCCAGTGAGCCACAACACCCCAAGGTAGGTGCAGAGCACATAATCCCTGGTAAGTAGGGCCTATGATCTCTTTCAGTGAAAATAGCTATATGAAAATGGAGACTTTGGGCCAGGACTATAGCTCAGTGGCACAGTGCCTGCCTGGCCCAGCACAAGATCCTGAGTTCAATTCCTAGTGCCAAGGAAGAAGAAAAGAAAGAAAGAAAGAAAGAAAGAAAGAAAGAAAGAAAGAAAGAAAGAAGAAAAGAAAAGAAAAGAAAAGAAAAGAAAAGAAAAGAAAAGAAAAGAAAGAAAAGAAAAGAAAAGAAAAGAAAAAAGAAAAGAAAAAGATGGAGACCTTTACTCCCTCAGCACCCCATAAGGAATTATAGGGATATAAGTCTGTCAGGAGCAAAAGAGACAGGATATTAGGGTATAACAAAGCTTCCTGGGGAAGTAGGTATGACTTATTAGTTACAAAACCCCAGGACACATGTGCAGAACAGCTCCCAAAGCCCTGCACATGGACTTCTCATGAGAACTTGAGCAGGTTTTCAATAGGATGTCCTACACCTGGTATCAGCCTGAGGAGTGACTGATACATGAAGAATCATCCACACTGAGTTTTTGTCACCATATTCTCTCTTGCAGGGTGGCCCACCTTCACACTGTAGGGTGTACTTCGCTTCCTACTTTCACTTGGCCCAAACTTGCTTTGCAGAGCCTGTTTCTTTTCCTACTTTTAATAAAACTTTGCTACAATTTTTAAAAAAGAAACTAACCCAACCCAAAAATATATTCACAGACTAAAATTCAAGGAATGGAAAACAATATTTCATATACCAGCACTCTGGGGCTGGGGATTTAGCTCAGCGGCAAAAGCGCCTGCCTGGCATGCGCAAGGTCATGAGGTCAGTTCCCGGTACCGGAGGGAAAAAAAAAAAGTAATATACCAGCACTCTAAAAATAAGTAGAAGGAGTAGCAATTTTATTCTCAGATAAAGTAAAACTGATCAGACTTGAGCAGTCCCAGCCCTATTGCCTAGCTGGTTTCAGCCCACTTGGACTCTCTCTTGGGCTGACTCCACTCATGGCTCACAGCTTTCTTTGGCGTATGTTCCATGTTCCTGGAATCCCTGACTTCCTGGGGTTTCCACTTCACCTTTGGCTTCATCTCCCTCAGCTTCTTACACTGCCCTGTCAGGAGCTTCTTGACCACCCAGACCTTCATTTGAAATCTGCATGGAAGCCTCCCTGACCTCACAACTCTTGGCTTCTGCATGCTGAAAAAACTAGCACCATGTGGATGATGCCAAGATGTGTAATCAGCAAAAGCAGTAACCAGGCCCACTTGGGCCATCACAGCAACAGCCTCTGAGTCCCTGGATGGCTGGGCATAGTAAAACTAATCCTAGGGATCTAATTCCCTGGGTGACCCTTCTCAAGCAGAGAGCACGGGAGCTTTCTTCTTAAATGAAAGGGTTGTACTTCTGCACCTTTAGCCTCAATTGGTGGGGTCTTGCTGATTTCTGAGATGCCCTCAAGGATTCTTTCTTCTTGTCCTTGTACAAAGTACTTGATTTCTTTTTAATGGCACTAATCTCTAGCAACCACACATGTTTTGGCCCCAACTTTACATGTGGTTCCTTGTGATCCAAAATTTAACTTTTCCAAATATTCCTGCTCTTCCTTTTGACCTTGATTCCCACTATATATCTATCTAAAAGCAGCCAATAGTATCCATGCAACACCCTCAATTTGGGCACTGTTTTGAACTTTTCCTTGCCAGAAAAAGGTTATAATCACTAAACTTCTCACAAAAGGTAATTGATTTTACTCCCTCAAAACAGTAAATCTTCAGATCTGCCCAGGAAGCTGGTAAAGCACATTTCTAGGTGTGTTTGGTTGGGTCATGGAAGTGGTCCTGGTGTCCATGTCCATACCTATTGAAGAAAATCTACAAATATTGATAAAAATGAAGAATATTTGGTATTTGAACCAAGACAACATACAACTTTTCTCAATCAATAAGGTGAAGACACAATTCCAGATTACTACAGTTCCATCTCCCCCTCGGTTTTCCATCAGAGTGTTTTATTCCTAGGAGAAGTATATCAACAGTTTTCATCCTGTATCCAGCTACATGTTGCTGAGGTTGAGTCTTAAAGAATATATATATAAAGAGAATACCAAAAAATATATACATATTTCAGCAGTTCACTGTATTAATAAATGTCTGGATGCTATTGACCATGACTTTGAGTACCTCTTGTAATTGGAGAGTGTGGGGAGCAGCTGAAGCTGGAAATTGATCACACATGTGGGGCTAAAGCAAGGCCAGCTCCAAGAACATGGAGCACCCAAGGTAAGCCACGTGAACAAGCTGTTCCAGCTCTAAGAATGCAAGGTGCCCAAGGCAAGGTAAGCAAACAAGTGGCTAGGCAGAGAGGTTTCCAATTGATAATAGCCTCCAAACCGTATCAATAAATTTGCTGCAGTCACTGAGCGGTTATTTTTCTCCCACCAGAAGAGGAAGCTCCACCTGACCTGAGCTTTCTGTATTCTCACTCCCTTCATTTCTTTATCCTCCACCATTCTTCCCCAGGGAAATTTGAGAGATGTGCTGGACACAGCAGGAGTGGCCAAATTAATCCCATTATGTCTCAATAAATGTGGTATTAAAGTATTTGTACCAGTTTTTATTTTCCTGATGTATATATTTTTGGCAGACTCTGTGTCTCTGTCTGTCTCTCTCTCTCCATATATATATATGGAGAGTCTTCCCAAAAAACCCCAGAAGGTAAAGAAACAATTCCAGCTCCAACTCATCTTACATGGTCAATATTGACCTTGGTACTAAAATCAGACAAAAACATCCCAATAAAACTACAGAACAATAAATCTTCTAAATACAGATGCAGAAACCCTCAAAAATACTAGCAAACCTAACTCAGAAACATTTTAAAAATTACACAACATTACCAAATAGTATTTATCCCAGGAACACAGTAACTATCCAAAACTTAGTTAATGTCATGCATCTTAGTGTTATAATGAAAATAAAAATTACCTGATAATCTCAATACAAACAGAAAAGCATGGGACAAACCATAAGGAATACACACAAAAAGCTACTGTGATTAATGAACAAGATCAACAAGGTCAGGGAATATAAAAATCAATACTGTACACAAAAACTAACTGTATTTTTATACACTTTCAATGAGTAGTCCAAACATGAAATTTAAAAAATTCTAGTCACAATAGCAGAAGGAATAAAATACTTAGGAATAACTTGGCCAAGAAACATAAGATTTATACACTGAAAGCTACAAAGTATTGCCGAGAGAATTTTAAAAGACAAATAGAAAAATATTCTGTGCTCGTGGATTAGATTTAATTTTGAGGGAGAGAGCAATACTCTACAAATTAATCTACAAAGTCAATGCAATCCCTATCAATCCAGCTGCTTTATTTATAAGCTGATCTTAAAATTTGTATAGAGTTTCAAGGGGGATCAAAATAGCCAAAATAATCATGGAAAAGGAAGAACACAGTAGCAAGACTTACCTTCAATTTCAAAATTTACTACAGCTGGAGATATATCTCAGTGGCACAGCGCCTGCCTGGCAAGCGCAAGGTCATGAGTTCAATTCCCAACACCAAAAAAAAAAAAAAAGAAAAAACCACTTACTACAATCTACAATAGACAAGATATTGTTTTTCTGGCATAAAGGTAAACATATAGACCAGTGGAACAAAATTGAGAGTCTAGAAATAAACCTATATATCTACGGGTGAATTATTTTTTCAACAAGAGTGTCAAAATTGGGGCTGGGGATTTAGCTCAGCGGCAAAAGCGCCTGCCTGGCAAGCGCAAGGTCGTGAGTTCGGTTCCCGGTACCGGAGAAAAACCAAAAAAAAAAAAAAAAAAAAAAGAGTGTCAAAATCACTCAATGGAGCAAGAATATTCCCTCCAAGAAAGGATGCTGGGGCAATTGGATATCCACAAGAACAGAATAAAGTCGGACTTTTGTCTCACTATATATGTAAAACCTAAGTCAAAATGGATCATCAACCTAAATGTATTTGTGGAAACTATAAAACTCTTAGAAGAAAGCATAGAAGCAAGTTTTTATGACTTGGATTAGCCAGAGTATTCTTAGACTTGACACAAGAAACAAAAGGAAAACTACAGGTGTTCCTCAATTTATGATAGGGTTATGTCCCAGTAAGCCCACCATAAGCTGAAAATACCCAAGTCAAAAATGCATTTAGACACCTAAGGTACCAACTAACATAGCTCAGCAATAGAATACACCATAAAGTTTCATTTCCACTTATGATTATGTAGCAAACTTGGAGCTGTGCTTCACTGTCACTGTGCAGCATTGCGAGAGAGTATCTGTATTGCATCTTGCTAGCCCAAGAAAAGATGAAAATCCAAAATTTGAAGTAAGTTTTTTTTCCTGAATGTGTATCACTTTTGCACCATTGTAACGTCAAAAAAAATGTAAGTTGAATCATCCTAAGTCAAGGACTATGTAGAGAAACTCAGCAAAATTTAAAACTCACAAAATGACCTCAAGAGAAGGAAAAAAGGACACACATAGTGAGAAAACATTTGAAAATAATACATCTGCCAAAAAACTTTTCTTTAGGATAAAGAACTCTTACAACTTACTAACACAAAGACTAATACTCCAGTTTAAAAATAAACAAAATACCTAAGCCAACATTCCCAAGGAAAGAATACACATATTAAGTAAGAATATGAAAATATGACTGATCATCAGTCATTAGGGAAATGCATATAAAATCAGAGTGAGATAGCACTTCACACCCACTAGGACGGCCAGGCTAAAGAAGTGAGATAATGGCAAGTATTCGAGAAGATGTGAAGAAACTGAAACTCTCATCAGTTCCAACTTGGAGTGTAAAATGATGCAACCACTGTGGAAAACTGCCCAGCCTCTCCTCAAAGGATTAAACAGTTGCCATAGGACCCAGTCATTCCATTCTTAGATGTAAACCTAAAAGAACTGAAAAGGGTATTCAAAGCAAAACTTGTGCATGAACATTCATAGCAGAGCTATTCACAATGGGCTAACTGTAAAAAAATCTAAATTTCCATTGATGGATGAATGGATAAACAAAATGTGATCTATTTGTACAGTTGAATATTATTCAGCCATAAAAATTAATGAAGTATAGTTGCTCCTCAGTATCCTTAAGAGATTAGTTTCAGGATCCCTTTTAGATAACAAAATCAGTGATTCTCAAGTCCCTTATATAAAAAAGATGTGATATTTGTGCATAACTACACATATCCTCTGCATAGATAAATCATCTCTAGATTATTTATAATATCTAATACAATATAAATGCCATGTAAATAGTTGGTTATACTGCATTTGGGGGGATGTCACGGTTTGTGTCTAGATGTCCCCTCAAAACCTCATGCAGTCATGGGGCAGGTTTCTAGAGTTTTTGATTGAGCCATGGTCCAATGGTGGGATTATGGGTATGAGTACTACACCCACCCTGGGGCAGGGAGCCTGTATACAACATAAGGGAGGGAAAGAGGCTTGCTTTTCTCACTCCTCCCTTTTGTTTTTGCTGCTCCTCCCTTTTGCTCTTGCTGCCTTTGCCCTCTGCCATGTGCTTCTCTGCTTTGGAGCCAGTTGAGTATGGCCTGAAATTTCCACAAACTGTGAGCTAAATAAACCTTTTCCTCCTTAATTTTGGGTGTCGGGTATTTTGTCCCAGCAATGAGAGAAAAGTAAGTAAGGCAGGGGAATAATGAGAAGAATGCAATTTTTCAATTTTTTTCTTATACTGCAGATACAGAGAGTCAAGTCTACATATATATATATAGATAGATAGATAGATAGATAGAGATATAGACATATAGGAAACATTATGCCAACTTAAAGCACCAGTCACAAAACTCACATACTGATACTTACATTAATATGGAATGTCTGTGATAAGGGAACCTACAGATACAGAAAGTAGATTAGTGACTGCCAGAGGCTGGAAAGAAGCAGTATAGAAGGGCAATGTTTTATTTTGTTTTTACATTCTTAGACTTTATTCTGTCCCAGTCGTCCCTATCTTCTTCCTTACACTCTAATCCTGCAGATTCATTGCCACTGTACAAATAAGGAAGAATAATGTCTGGTAGATATGAAACAGAGAAACATTCAAATAGAAGTGAAGAGGTGGGAACACTGAGGTAGGAGTGATGCTGAAAAGTAGAACAGGAAAACCAGGGCTCAGTCACAACCAATTTTCACACTGAGGAGAAAGATGGGAATCGTTGGAAGTCTGTGTATATGGGAGGGAGCTATGTAGAGGGAAATACAATGTCTGCTAGTAGGTCCCTGAGTTGAGGGTAGAAAATTAGATGGAAGCATACCTCCTCACACTTGGCATAAAGGAAGAGAAATGAGGGTCAGAACCCACAACGGAGTAGAGGATTGGGGAAAGGGAGATGGACCCTGGCTTTGTCTCATTATATGTACCATGCAAAATATACTTCTTGAGGTAGCGTCCGCTTTCAGTTTCCTGGTATAACAAAATTCCTTTCACGCCTTGAAACCAAGCCCTAGAAGATCATTTTGGAGGCCAGGCAGTGGCAGGATGAAGACTGGAGATGGTTAGAAGCTTAGAAACCCACCAGTCCAAGAATCCGAATATTGGATTCCATGATGCAAGGGTGCCTGGCTGGGGGCTTCAAATAGGTCCTACGCTGCAGAGGGAAGTCAGCCATGGTGCTGGAGTCAAACTCTTCCACATGATGAATGACTTCAACCAGGTAATTGTCAACCTTGCTCAACTTGTTGCCAATAAGGTAGTCTTGTCCATGGCTCCATAATACCTTTTCAAAGGTGTGGTTTCTTGCTTTCTCCTTGATCTGGGCAAGGCTTGCATCTTTCTCCCCAAGTGGACAGAATGGGTGAAGAGCAGTCATTTCATGAATATCTACCATGATTTCTGTGCACATATTGATCAGGGATACATCTTTTACGTCTTTTCCAGAGGTTATATGTTGGAGATGTAGTTGAGAATGGCTCTGGTCTGCAGCAGCTTCATCCCATCAATTTCCACCATGGCCACTTACTCAAACATCAGATCCCCATCTGCCCTCCAGCTGAGGCCAAAAGCCACTGGATGGCCTCCATTCGCGCCCCGTGAGATAAAGTAGTGAGCAGGCTTCCTCGCCGTGACAACAGTGTCCTGGTTTCTTGCGTGACAGGGTGCTCCTTCTTAGTTCCTTCAGTTTCTTTCTGAGGTGACAAAAATGCTCTAAAATTAACCAAGGTGTCTGTTGTATGTATCTATGACTATACTAAAAGCCACTGAGTTATTCAGTTTAAGTAGGTAAATTATGTAGTATGTGAACTTATAGGCCTATAAATCTGTTTAAAAAGCAAAAAAAGTTAAGGCAATAATAAAAGATTAAACATTAAAAATACTGTACAAAGGACAGAAAGAGACGATTCCCAGAAGAGGAAATGCAAATGGTCAATGCAGAAGACATGGTGCTGACCTCAGCGTTATGTGAAATCAAGCAATACCTTTTTCTTTTAACTACATCAGCTCGGCAAGAATTAAAAAATGATAAAACACAGGGTGTGTGAAATATTGCAGAGAAATGGTCTTTTCTTGCATTGTTGGCTAGAATTTAAGTTGATAATTATTTTTAGAAAGTATAATGCTTATGTACACTAAATCTGAAATACTCCTACTGTTTGACTTCGAAGCTTTTAAGATGCTAGCTTGTAGAAATAAAGTGTGAGTAGTTGTACTTAAAAGAATCTTTTTTGAAGCATGGTAAAAGAAAAACGGGTTGGAAATAGTTATCTCTGATGTTTTTCTGACTGTAAAAGGCAAGTTTCAGAATCAGGGTACAGTTTGATCTAACAGTTTTAAAAAACAAACATGTTTATGTGATTATGGAAAAACTGGAGAAACATATAATTATGGACTTTTGTTTACTTTTTTATTGTTTTGCACCTTTCACTGAAAAGAAATTACATCTTTACCTTGAACAACAAGTAAATTTTAAATTAAGAAGAAAGACTATGAATTAATTACAAAGGAGGGGACCACGCTGTTCTTCGGTCCGTTTTTGTGTGCGCTCCTTTTCCAAACAGTTCGGCGGCCCCAGCGTCGCGTCTACGAGGGGAATTACAGTAACCCGCTCGTCGTGATGAGTCAGAGTGCGTGGTGCTGATGCTGCTGCCATTTCATCACCTTTGCGAGCGCAGCATCCATCCCTCCGCTCTCCCCGAGCCTGGGCCTACCTCGCTTTGGGCTGCCGGGCCAGCGATGCGCTCCCGGCTGAGCTAAATCGGAACCAAACCGCGCTGTCCGAGGCCTTGGCGGGGCGCCCGCTCCCGCCGCCCCCGTCCCGGGCCTAGGAGACCTGCCAAGCCGCGGCCATGGAGGCCATCTGGCTCTACCAGTTCCGGCTCATTGTCATCGGGGATTCCACAGTGGGCAAGTCCTGCCTCATCCGCCGCTTCACTGAAGGCCGCTTTGCCCAGGTTTCGGACCCCACCGTGGGGGTGGATTTTTTCTCCCGCTTGGTGGAGATCGAGCCAGGAAAACGCATCAAGCTTCAGATCTGGGATACTGCAGGCCAAGAGAGGTTCAGGTGGGAGCGCAGCCCGGGCCCGCGAGCAGTGGGAGGGTCTTCGGAGCTTGCACAGCCTCTGAGGAGAGAGGACTCTCTGGTTGTAGTCGGTACAAGGGTCTGGAGGGGTTCTGCTCAAGCCCACCTTGGGCTGGCTGGGAGTTCAGTGCAGGAGAAGAGCCCTGGCAGGAAAGGCTGCTCAGTAACACATCTTGCTCGCACCGCAACTCCCTCAGCCTGCCCCTGAAAGCTAATAAACTAGCTTGACTTGATCACTAGAATTCATCACTCTCAGGCCTTATGTTCCATACTTTCCGAAATGTTCCCAGGTCATCCCAACATAACTGACACCTACAGATACTATAGATAAGTCACATGCATATTGTTTTATTTCTATATCTCTATGTGTATATATATATATGTCTGTCTGTGGTGTGTGTCAGTGCACACGTATGTGTGTGCATTAACTGACTGATTCTTTCTTGCAGTCACAATCCATTCACTGACCACCTAAAGCACAAAGCTCCGGACTTGTTTCTCGTAAAGTGTGAGGAGACTCACATGTAGTCAAAACACAGCCCCTTCCCTCTTGTAACTTCTGTACTAGCATACTGGGGGAAATAATCAGCAATCATACGAGTGTCTTGTTTTTATTTGTATACTATTCCCTACTGTAACACTTGGCACATAATGAATAATCAATGAATGTAGTTACTTTTCTCTTACAACCCTTTGATTTTCCTTTGTAGAATATATTACTTGTAATTATATGTGTGGATACAGATGAGGGAAGTAGAAGATGAGGCCCAAGTAAAGACAGGAAATACGCAGGGATAGGAAACAGCATGTATAAAGACAGAAGGGACAGAAAACAGTGTATGCAGAAAACTTTGCAGAGAACGATTTGAGCTGAAGTCAGGTAGCACAGCAGGCATCAGACACAAAAGACTCAATAGCCCATGTTTATGATGATTTATTTATTTATCTATTGAACACTAATTGAGCGTAGAAGGTATTGGTTAGGTAACTGAAGAGAAGTAAAGAGAAAATTACAAACTTATCTCTAACTTCTCACTTCTAAACATGGGCAAATCGTCTTGTACAAATTCACTTTGAATGTGTGACTGCATTTGCCATAGTGAAGAAAGGTATCTTGTACATGTTTGTTGGAATTTCCATATGAACAGTCTGTTCATATTCACTGCTCCTTACTTACTGGGCAATATTGATTTGTAAGACTTCTTTACAGATTATTAGCCCTTTCCTGTCATGTATGTTGTAAGATATTTTCCCAGTTTGTCATTTATCTCTGCTTTTTTTTTTTTTTTTAGTTTAGGGAAGATATTAAGTTTTGTGTAGTTTTATGTTGTCCTTAGAAAGGGCTTTGCAACTAGCATTGTTAACTACTCACAAGCCACTCATATAATAACACAGTTCTAGGGTTTTGACATGCTTCTACAACTTGCTTATTGATTTCTTGAATCAAGCTTTAACAAATCAGAACTCTTGTTTATGTCTAGTTTTCTAGTACACATACTATTATTCAAGAATCTTTGGTCATAAGGGAATTAGAAATGTTTTCATTCTCTGCAGCTAATTTGCCTTGTTCTGGAGACTTGAACTCTTTTGTAATGTTTACTCTTACCAGAATCTAAATTGGACTGTAATTCCCCAGACAATTTTTATTCTGTTAACATGGGGCATTTTCCTTAAGCTTTAAGCTATTGAGTCCTTCATTGTTTATCTTCTTCATTTAAAAATATAAAACCAAAAAATACGCATATATCCACAATCACAGTAATCTAAAACAAGTGCTTGCAGAAGTAGTTGTACACCCTCTATGAAGCTCATGCACTATAAAAAAGGACCATAATATATTTTATAATGAGGCTCATTAAATGAAGAAGTTAAAATATGTGAGTGAGATTTCTTCTTTTTAATAAGTACAGCAAAGCCAGGTGTGGTAGCTCACACCTGTCATTCCAGCACTCGGGAGGCTGGGGCACGAGGATAACATGAGTTTGAGGCCACCCTGGGCTACATAGTGAGTTCAAGGCTAGCCTGGGCTACATAGTGAGACTCTGTTTCAAAAACACAAAAACCAGAAGTACAGCAAATGTATCATAAGGTTTAGACACTCCATTTACATTGTAATTAATGCTCTAATTATAATGATTTCAATAAACTAATTTTAAGGGGAAGACTTGACTAGGTCATTTTTCTCAGCTAGTGCTGAGTCAGCCTCTCTGAAATTTGTCAACAAGTACTGCAGAGAGGCATTTTGCTCCTGAACCCTTCACCATCCCCTTTTTTCCCATTCCCCAATCGCCTGGAGAATAGAAAACAAAATTATGTTTCTCCTCACAGTACAGATTGAGTACCCCTGTTAGATTGATAATAATAATTATCATTCCATAATTATTCCTTTATTGCTGGAATAATGGAAAGACAGAAAGAGACATAAATAAGAAAAATGTAGTATACCACAAGATAGCTATAGTTATAATTTAACTCTCGTAAATTCATTTTTATACTTAAAAAGTCCTGTTTCAATTACTAGCGTTTGTAATGAACTCTCCATGACATAGAACACTTTAGCACTCATTTCATTTTACCTCACAAAAACCCTGTGATGTAGGGATCTTATTGTGCAGAAGGAGAAGTCTTAGTTGTTCAGATTTGGGAATAGGAAAATCAGTTGTGATTCCTCTGGAAGGCAGGAACTAGAACTCAGTCATTCCCCAAGGTCATTTTCCAATGTTTAATCAAAGGAAAATGCCTGACATTCCATGAGCATTGATTTCTAGAAAATGCCGTCTCAAAATTTTACCCAATTGAAAACTCACATATCATTAAAGAATGGCATTTGTACTCTCTTGTTTAAAAAAAAAAAAAGAAAGTGACTTTTACTAAAGGACTATGTCGTTAACCAGGAACACTAGGGTACACTGAGTTCATTGGAGTGAAGGAGTTTGAGCACAACCTTTATTCTTTACTTCTTTCTTGTGTTTTAGATCCATCACTCGAGCCTACTACAGGAACTCAGTAGGTGGTCTTCTCTTATTTGACATTACCAACCGCAGGTCCTTCCAGAATGTCCATGAGTGGTTAGAAGAGACCAAAGTACACGTTCAGCCCTACCAAATTGTATTTGTTCTGGTGGGTCACAAGTGTGACCTGGATACACAGAGGCAAGTGACTCGCCACGAGGCCGAGAAACTGGCTGCTGCGTACGGCATGAAGTACATTGAGACGTCAGCCCGAGATGCCATTAATGTGGAGAAAGCCTTCACAGACCTGACCAGAGACATATATGAGCTGGTTAAAAGGGGGGAGATTACAATCCAGGAGGGTTGGGAAGGGGTGAAGAGTGGATTTGTACCAAATGTGGTTCACTCTTCAGAAGAGGTTGTCAAATCAGAGAGGAGATGTTTGTGCTAGTCGGCCCTTTTATTTCCAAAACATGCTCTCTCACATGAACTTAAAAGTGATCAAAAACAAGTAGAATCCTTATGTGACTGAAGAGAACTCAACCTTTGGATACCAAGTGAGCCTCCTTTGGGGCTGGGGGGCTTTTACAGGCTTATGTGTGGGTGGGTGGGGAAGCCTGGGTGCTTGGACCGAGGGACTGAGTTGCTGACGTGAGCTGGGCCATACACTGTTTTGTGGCACACGTTTGGCAGTGGCTGTTCCATGTGCCCTTTGTGGACATATTAAGGGCCTGGGGTTTGAGAAACTAGGTCCCAGGAAAACATACCTACGGAGAGGACGATTGTTCCTTGGTATTTCAGCTTATTCATGAGTCATGACCATAAATATGTAAAGAGAAATAGCATATTGGGAACAATTAACATAACTAACAAAGTAGGAGATCTACTTATTCAATGAGAGTATCTTATGCCAAATGTGTGTGTTAGGTTTGATTTAAAAATACCAATTTGCTTCTAACAGCTCACCTGTAAAATAAGGGGCATGGACCAGCAATTTGGTAAGGCCCTTTCAAGGCTTGGTGTTCTAGTACAAAGATATGAATAGGAAAAGGGAGGTAACTTATGCACTATTATTATGACATTTTAGAAAATGCATACCCTTGTGGTAGAGTGACCATCTGTGTCAAACCAATTATCCCATGCAAATTACCACATAAATAGCCCAGAGAAACATTAAAACCCAAACACCTGACCATACCTAGGATTTCACTGTTTTAGCAGTTGCAGACTCAAAGTTAGCAACCTGCCTGCTTCTTCAGGCACCTGAATCAAGCAACATAGGAACTCCCTCTGAAAGGAGCCCTGAGGCAAACGCTTTCATCGAACCTGTACGGAGCACTTGCTCAGCAGGAGGCACTGTTAACGTCCACAAACATGTTACAGTCACTCTGCTTATCTGATCACTGCAGGAGGCCTGTGAGGTTTTTTCCCCCACATTTTACAGAATAGTAAACTTAGGAACTCTTGATTCTTAGTTTCTTTTACGGGATCATTATTCTATCAGAGAAATAAATAATTATTAATTTGTTTGCTTTGGAAGACGTATGACTATAAATAAATGTTCTAGGTTAGGATATGTTTTCCCTATTGATTACAACTCAGCTATAATCATGAGGTACCCTGGGAATGAATCAAAGGAAAAGCCCATTCAAGTATTTCTGGCAAGAGGG
Source organism: Chinchilla lanigera (assembly GCF_000276665.1). Classification (NCBI taxonomy): domain Eukaryota; kingdom Metazoa; phylum Chordata; class Mammalia; order Rodentia; family Chinchillidae; genus Chinchilla; species Chinchilla lanigera. Next base: position 429,710 of record NW_004955594.1, read on the forward strand.
CTTTAAACAAATGAATAATTGCACATCTGAAAACACATTAGAATTATGTAAACTATAAGTGTTCTTACCACTGGAATACAATGGACATTTTATTGAAAGGAACCAAATACAACAGTGGGGCCTGGGATGGGTATAAAATACTCGTCCCTCAATGATCTTGGTCACCTGTCTGCTATATACCTACACTGGGCTCCTATACCATAGAGAGTCAGCTCTTAATTCTCAGGAGAACAGACAGCTAACTGCATCAGCAAACTGGAATGGCTTGAAGGTTCCATTATCTTCTTGAAGAGAGGCGATGCTTTAAATTACTTTGGGGATTGTAGCCAGTTCAGCTAGGCAAAAGCCATACTTTTCACAGTGAGAAAACTATTCTGATTAGGGTCAGATTTCTCATATCCATTGTGGTAGGAAAGCTTAAGAATGGCAAATTGCTTTTTGAGATACCATGTTGAACTTCAGTATGAATGTGACTGAATCTGAAAGTTTGGGAATTTGCTTCAGCCAGAATAATGAAGCCAAACAATGACATTTCTGAAAGACCATTCTGCCATCTGTGCCCCAACTTGGATGAGCACCATGGACCAATTCACAGCATCAACTACAAGTGAACTGATCATTTTCTCTATATTCATTTCACATGACCTGGCTTGGGTGGAGTCCTTAAATTGTTAGCTTCCTGATGGTAGAGGCAAATAAAAGTTGGTTAATTGGATCAACACAAAATGTCAACTACTATAATTAATTATATTTAGAAGATTCTGAAAGCAAGATTATCCATTGGATAAATGAGAGTTGACTGGATACTTGTTAGTTCAAAAAAAAAGGATAGAAACAAAACTCCTCAGTTTTCTTGACTGAAATACATTAAATGTATACTTGCCCATTTCTGACATTTAAAAAGTAAGTTTTCAATACTCAGCGTAGATCCCCGCAGAGGTGGCTGAAACTGCTTAAGTAAGTTCTAGAAACTTTTAAAGAATTTAGTAGAATTCAGTGCTGTTGTCACTGCAGCAAGTGGGTTTTAGAAAATAAGTGTGAAAAAATCAGGTGTTATTATAATACTAAGGGTAAAGCTTTAGGAGCTATTTTACTACATAGGTAAAGAAAAGATTAACTTGTAACAAAGAACACAACTGCATGTTGGATTAGATTGTCTTATATTCCAGAATAAAATGTATTGTATACTTTTCCTCACTTTGTTCTGCACTGTAATGAAATGTGAAAAAAATCTTTACTTAGCTGTATGTGAATGAAAATATGCCTGTATTTAGTAAAATGGTTGATTATGTGATTGTGAGATTCCAAGTGTGTGTTGTAGCTATTTCCAGAATCGTTCACTTCAGTGTAGCAACCATTATCAAGGGTATCAATGAGATACGATATATATTTTGCACAGCAGTATTCATCAGTAGCTCAAAGCCAGAAAGAAAACATCATTTTTTAAAGTTATGTGACCATCATGTCAAAAGACACAGAAAAATCACTACTTCTTGGTCAGCACGTACCACTGTGGGAAAAGTTGGTTCTGTCAAGCCTACATCTTCATCATTGCAATTTCTAATCAAAGACCTTAATTCTCTCACCCGGTAATTGATTATACCTACTGACTTCCTGGAAAGTCTTTTGCTTCAGGCTAAATTGCCTGAGTCCTACTATGGTGTGCTTTTCATGTCACTATCATTTGGAGTGGGAAAGCTCAGGCTGGAACACAGTCACTTAGCACAGTTCCCAGATGGACAGTACACATGCAGTGGAGGGTATAGAAGGGGAAGCCATTTGATTCTGAGTCTGGGCATAGGTAAGTAAGTTCTGTATAGTTTATTCACTTTTATAACCATGAACAAATGAAGGGAAGGAAGAAGGGAAAAACGTCACAGCGTTTGATATACTTTATCACTTCTTAAAATGCCCGCTAGGGCTTGATCATCTTTTCTTCATTTATATTAATTTCTTTGGTGACCTCATGGCTTTAAATACTATCTACAAACCAGTAAGTCCTGAATTTATAAATCCAGCTTGTCTCTTCCATGGACTGCTGGCCCTTATAACTCATTGCCTACCTGACATCTCCATTTGAATGTTTATTAGGCGTTACAAAATTAACATGTCAAAATCAGGCTCTTAATCTTCCTCCCCACTCTGAATATTCCATAGCCTTCCTCTTTTCAGTAAATGGTAATTTTGTCTTGCTCTATATTCCTGCCGAAAACCTTCGAGTCCTTCATCCTTGACTCCTTTCTTTCATCTAATGAAATCAATCTACATCTGATCTGGAAATTACACTAGCTTTTGCCTTAAAAGTCTAACCAGAATCTGACGCTCAACATGTTCACTGCTCACTGGTGTCGGCCACTATCACTTGTTGCCTGACTTACTGTGATAACTGTTCCCCCTGCAACTTCTCTTCTCCCACCCTCACTGTTTCCTTCCTTAATCTGTTCCCCACACAGCAGCCAGAGGGAGCCTGGTAAAACATTAGTTATAACCAAGCATCTACTCATAACTGTCCAATGGTTATCCGTTTCACTGTTTAAAATACAAAGTCCTTCCAATGACCTGTAAGAGAACCCTTAAAAATGAATTCCATTTCTACTCTATCACTCCTCTAACTTTGTTTCTTACTGCTGACCCCTTATTCATTTTACTCCCACCACAGTTTCTTGTTCTTCAGACACACCAAGCACATTCTCACCTCAGGGCCTTTGTACTTGCTCTTCCATCCATCTATAATTCTTTTACCTCAGATACCTGCATAGATTGCTCCCTTCACATCCATCAAGTCCAACTTCCACATTCTAGGGAAGACGTAGCTCTAGAAGTCCTTGCTGACAGCCTAAAGTCTTACTTCAGTATTCCCTAGGGAACAACAAAGTTCAGGATATAAAGGGAAAGGAAACTTAGAAGGAGATAATGGAAACCCTGGACAGTAATTTTCATAGAAAGAAGAGGACAAAGGTATTGCGGTGCAGCCATTGGTTCAGGCTGATAAGAACTGAAAGGTACCTGTAGAACTTTAGGGAGCGTGAAGTCATTTGCCAGCGTGTTGTTGGTAGTATAATTTCTGCCTTCACCAAGCCTCTCAGGAAACTGGGTCCGTTCTGTCAGAGGACCAACTTTTCTTTTTTGGCTACCTATCCTCTCCCCTATACTGGTACCCGTTCCCATAACTTCAGTTACTGTCTTTACAGTGCTGACTCTCAAGTAAAGCACTTCAGCGCACTCTTCTTTGTTTTTTACTGTTACAGCCAACTAACCTATTAGACACAACCACAAATTCCTCAAACTTAAAATATCCTATACTAAAATCAATATGCATAAAAATATTCTCTACCCACCCTCGTCTCTCATCTCTTTTCCTCTTCCACCATCTATACCCTTGCCCAACACAGAAACTTAAGAATTACCTTTCATTCCTCGCTTCTCTTCACCTCTCATATCTAATTCATCAAGAACTGTCAATCTATCTTCAAAATATATCTGTCCCCCATTTCCCCCCATTTCCATTGCTATCATCTTTGTCCAAGCTACTATCAACTCTTACCCAGGCTTCTTCGATATATTACTAATTCATCTCCTTATTTCTGCTCTTGTTTATACACTCAGGATATATTCCCAACGTAACAGCCAGAGTGATCTTTTCACAATGTGCTGTATCAAGTCATTGCCCTGCTTAAAATCCACTGATGGTTTCTCAGCACATTTGGAACAAAAGCCAGATAAAGCTTACATTTTTTAACATGGCTATGAGGCCCTGCATGATCTGGCCTCTCCTATAAGTTCACGTGGTTCACCAGCATTTTTCCAAGCTATAGCATGGATATGTGCTTGAATAACCAATAATTTAAGATTTTCTTGTCGTACTTAAACCCACCAACCTTGGCTCTTCACCTCAGTAAAATCTACACATGGCTGTGTCCTCAAGAACTACTAAATTTTATGCAGCCTCTGAAATTCTCTAATTACAAGCACCAGTTGTCCACTGTCTGCCATGAACCATGATTTACATTTCTTTACAAGCTTCAAACAATCAACTATTGCCCACTGCCACTCTATGCATGTACCCTTCACTTTGTTGTCCTCCTTCCTTCTCCTGGCCCTTGTCATCAATAGCATTCACCGATCAGTTCCTAAAGAAAATGATTATTTAAAGTTTGGTCTATTTCTTTCTAGATTTTTAAATTTCATTTTCCAAAGTTATTTTACAAAGAAAAGGTATGTATTTTGGAGTAAGGCAGACACAGTCTCAAATTCTGACTCTACCAGTAACCGTATGTGTGATTTAATATCGCTGAGTCCCAGTTTACCCACACATATAACTGGGTAAAAATAGTATTTAACTCATAAAGTTGTTGAGGATTAACTAATATAATCCATATAAAGGTATTTGTTAAACATCACATAATACTCAGAAGATGTTCGGTATTATGATATGTTTGCACGTAAATGAACATTTTTCATAAATGTAATCATGTAACCCATACTGTTATTACTTTTTTCACATACAGTATATTTTCTGTAAATACATGAGGTTAGGGGCTATGTCCCTCTTTGCTAATTACTGTGTAACTACAGTCAGTCAGTACTTGTACGTATTTGTGGATTGTGATCAGCAGGAGAGTTAATTAATACTAAAGATAGCAGAGATTGAAAAATGGGTTCTTGATGATATCATCTAGTTACAGGGTTAACTCCACTGGAGCCACCTTCCTTATATTAACGCTCTTTGTAACATGAAATAAGAAATCCCCTTTCAGTTTTTATGCTGCTTTTCCAAGTCTCCTGATACAATAACATTTCACTGTATGAACATGTAGTGATTTATTTAATCAATTCTCATTAGATTGTAATTATTTGCTTTTATAAATTGCTTTATCAATTGTATAATGCATATATATTTATGTATTTGACCAATTATGTCCTCAAGACAAAATTCTAGAAGTAGAATTTATGAATCAAAAAATACAGCTCAGGTTGTTCTTCAGAAACAATTTACTAAATGTCCATGGATAGTGCATATTCACATTAGGCAATACTGTCAAATTTTTAAATCCTTGAAACAGTGGACAAGTGAATAATATATCAGTATTTTTAAATGTACATATCTTTTTCTGTTGCTTGCAGCCAAAAGCAGTCCTAAGAGGGTGTTTGACTTTTTTCTATATTAGTAAGTTTTCCCTATATATAAGGAAATTAGTTCTTCATCCATCACATTACAATTTTTTTCAGGTTTTTCTGACATTTTAAACTTTCTGCTGTTTGGAAATATAGAAGTATCTAACATCTCGTGATCAAATCTATTGTCTATAAGAAACCAGAAAGTCTTTAAATGGTTGGAGGACATAGTAGGAGAAAGACTTAATTTTTATTGCAGAATATTTTCTATTTTTTTTTTAATTTTTGTACCATGTATCCTATGCTATGTTTCTTGTATGGTATAGTCTTAATGTTTTTTGGCAATAGTGTTAGGTGTAAATAGGCCTTCTCTGGCCAAAAGCTAGAAAACCATTCTTCTATAATTTCCTATAACAGATTTGGGATTCCCTAAGAATTATGTATAGGATGTGGAGACGAGGACAACAACTATCTCTCCAAGTGTATAGCTATTTGTCTGTGCACCATCTGTAAAACACTCCTTTCTTCAACGACTGGGAATTCTACCCTTTTGAAATATAAAATTTTCATATATGTCCAAGTTGTTTAAATTCACTAGTCTTTCTACACCTGTCCTAATACTACATTCTTTTAGTTACAGTCACTCAACAGTATGATTTATCTTTTCTCTTTAAATTGTCTTTGCCATTCTCATGCAGTATATTAGAACATGAGAATACATGTGTCAGGTTTCTCCTGAGGTAGAGTTGGATTTTGATGGAAACTGCATTAGTCTGTTGACATTGATACGTGGCAGGAACAAGCATCTTTACAACAATTATATAAGAATATGTCATTTTATTATTTAATCTTTTATGTCCATCAGTAACTTTTCAAATCTTTCATAGTTTAGCCATTTCTTATTTATTCCTATTTTATAACATGATATTATTTGAGTGGGTTCTTTTTCTAACTGCACAGAAATCTTTAGATTTGTTTATATTTATATCTTATAAACAAACATCTTATTAAATTTTATTACTTCAAGTGGTTTTTCAACTGATCTCTTTTGCTTTCCATGTAGACATCATAATCTACAAATAATAACATTCTTCTAATATTTATACTTTACGTTTTCTTGATTTACACTGATTACAACTTACATTGTGAATAACAGCAGTGATGGTGGGTAATTTTGTCCTTTGCCTGCTCTCCAGAATTTCAATCTTAAGTTATTTTTATTAGGTTATACGAGTTTTCACTACATCACTCCCTGGTGCTTTTAGAAAGTATGGATTTGAGTTTTCTCAGTATCTTTCTTGTATCCCTTAAGAAAATCAAGTTATTTTCCCTTTAATCTATTAATGCAATTAATTATACTAGGAAATACATTTATGTTTAACCATACTTTACCACATTCTTAGAATAAATGTCTTTGCTCATGGCATTTTTTAAAAATACTGCTTGGCCTTATTTACTAATACTTTATTTATAATCTTTGCACTTGTATTCATGTTTGAGATTGGTTCATAACTGCATTTCCAGAAATGTATTCCATGGGGATTAAGAGGAATCTAGGATTGAGAGGCAGCTACAAACCAATCTGGAAAATTGTGGGTTAAGCAAGACAAAATAGTATTCTGTAGGACTACACTGTTATATATGGGAGCTTTCCATTGGGAGGCAATTTTATATAGCATCTCAATTTATATATCAAAATAGCCCAGTGATAAACACATTGGAAATTGTTGATGCATGGTTATGCTGGGCACATAAGATCGTGAAATGACTGACCACATACAATCATGGATAACATGGAGATGGTCTATTTCTTGAAGGTTTGATAGAATTCACTCAGAGCTTTGGGATTCAGGATTCATTTCTTCCCTTTTGTTCTTTCTTTCATGAAAAAGGTTATAGATCTTTGACAATCCTTTGAATTTATTTCATGTTTGTGGGTAGATTCTGTTCTCAACTATACAGTATTTACTTGTTGTTCACATTATGTCTACTGGCTTGGCCAAGTGACTGAAAATGTTCCAGATAGAGGCTTTTCTATCAGCTTGTATGGAAGCTGGATTTAGGAGTAGAGTCAACATGGAGCATAGCCACCTGTGACCTGCAGTAGACATGTGGCCACCAGGATTGGCAGTGACTACCAGAGCATCATGTAGCCTACATTAATTGACACATAAATCCACATGAGTAAATTCTGGTAACATACTTTCCTTGAAAATTACCTATTTCTTGTAGATTTTCAAATGCATTGGCATATAGTTGCAGTTGGTATAATGTTAAGGTCTCTATCAGCGGTTAGAAACCTTTCATTTTTCATGTTGTTTTTCTATTATTCAGATTTGTGACAGGTTTACCTATTTCTATCAGTATTTTCAAAATATAAACTTAGTTTTATCAATTTTCTGCATCCTCCTTTGTTGTGCTAGCTACATTAAGTATATATTCTGTCCTTTTTGCGTGAATATTTCCCTGGTTTGTCATATGCCAAGTACATTTTTATTGTACCTTAAAGTTTTATATATAATATAGTCACATGAAATTATGGGTCTTATTTAAATACACTGGAGAATCTTGATAGTTTGGTTTAGTAGGCAATCAGCCTGGGCAAGTCCCAGTCACACAATGGAACCTGACTTCTGTGAGCTATGGCTCCAATTCACCTTTTTTCTTTTTTTAAAGAGAGTAGTAAATGAGAAACAAACAAAAAAATAGAACAGTAGCAGCATACCAGTATCAGGAACATAATCAAATCAAAGCAAGACCATTCGAAGTGATACCGGGTCTCAAGACAAAATAATTCGAATCAACAGTGGTTGTTACATTGCATATCGCTATCCTCAACTACATTGCTCAGATTACCAGATGTAAGAACGAAAGATTGCTCAAGCCATTAAAGAGAAATAAGAAAATAATTCGTCTTTGAAAGCTTTTCTGTGCTCATGCACCACCCAGTGGCCCGTTTAGGAACTGGGCAGTGTTCTAACCTTTTGTTCAGTTCTTAGTCTAGGAATACATCCAAGCGTGTAGAGTTAAGAGTGGAACATGGGAGTTTGTAATCAACACTATAGTGTGGCTTTCCATAGTTCCTCCTGCTACATGTACTTTCCATTTCCCTAGGGCTTCCCTTTTGGGTACCCCAGGAAGAAATCTGGGACTTTAATTACCCTGCTATGCTGCACAACATCAGGGGCCATGTGGTTGGAAGACTTGAAGGAAAAAAATGGCAACCTCAAAGCAGGCTCAGTGGTACCTCTAATTCTGTTCTCTTCTGATGGCCTACTAGTACTTTCCTTTCAGCATCTTCAAACAGCTATCTTCAAATAGCTCTTCCATGTATTCTGCCTAGGTTTTACAGCTGTACTCAGTGGAGGAGATAGGGTCAAGTTTTCATCAACTTATTTTTGACAAAGGTGTCAACATAATTTAATGAGTAAAGGAGGGTATTTTTAACAAATGGTGCTGACAGGATTGGGTATGCATATGCAAAAAAATGAACAACTTTAAAAAAATACTCATTGTCTGTGATTTACGTAATAAATACATTTGTCGTGGTATACTGGCACAAATACATGTGGAATCTTGATCTTTTTACTCCCTCTTTCCTTCCTCAACGTTAACCTCACACTATACATAAAATTCTAGTAAAAATAAAACAGAATTAAATGTGAGAGCTAAAACTAAAACTTCTAGAAGAAAACAAAAAGAAATTTAGAGAGGACAAAAACCCAAGGCAGTTTTTAAAACTGATAATTACAACTTCACCCAAGATTAAAAACCTTTTATTTTTTTCCAAATGACTAGAAAGTCAAGCCATGGACCTAGAGAAACCATTTGCAATATTTGATAAAGTACTTGTATCTATAATATATAAACAATTCTATAACATATAAACAATAATATGAAGATAAACAACCTAATCACTGCATATGATGTGTATTAACTGGAAGACATGTTTTTCACTAAAAGTGTAAATTCTCTTTCACAGCTTGGGGCTTCAGAATTATATAGCCACAAAACAAATGTGTAGGAATCAACCTTAGGAGGTTCAAGACTCTACAATGAAAATTTTAGAACTCTGAAGAAAGAAACTGAAGAAGACACAAGAAGATGGGAAGAACCTCCCTGTTTGTGGATCAGCAGAATTAACATTGTCAAAATGAGCATATTATTAAAAAGGACCTACAGATTCAATGTACTTTCCATCAAAAGTCCAATGATATTCTTCACAACCCTAGAAAAAATCCTAAAATTCATGTGGAAACACAAAGACCTAGAATAGTCAAAGCAATCTTCAGCAAAAAGAGCAAGGCTGAAGGCATCACAACACCCAATTTCAAATTTTACTACAGAGCCATAGTAACAAAAATAGCATGGTACTGGCACAAAACTGGACAAATACACCAATGGGATGGAATACAGGGCACAGAAATAAACCTATACAACTACAGCCATCTGATTTTGGAGCCAAAAGTATACATTATATCTTTAATAAATGATGCTAGGAAAACTGGATATCCACTTGTAGAAGACTGAAACTAGATACCTATCCCTTGCCCTATGTAAATATCAATTTAAAATGGATCTAAGATCTAGGTATAAGAGCTAATACTTTGAAACTGGTAGAAGAAAACATAGGGAAAACAATGGAATTCATAGGTACAGGCAAAGACTTGCTGAATACAGGTCTGCAACAGCTCAAGAAAATAGCAAGCATTAACAAGTGAGAATATATCAAAAAGGAAAAAAATCAAGAGTGAAGAGATAGCTGAATGGGAGAAAATCTTTAACAGCTATTCATCCAACAGAGGATAATATCCTGAATACATAAGGAACTCAAAAAAAACTATCAACAAAAGAACATGAATCCAATTGATAAATGATGAGACACTTCTCAAAAGTACAATGACCAATAAGAAAAAACATTCAACACCTTCAGCTATCAGGGAAATGCAAGTCAAAATTACATTTAGATTGAACCTCATCCCAGTCAAAATGGCTACCTGAATGAATAAGTGAATAAGTGGAGTGAATTCATGTATGCAAGCACACATACATGCATACTGTGAGGATGTGGAAGGAAAAGGAACCTTTATATACCATTCATGGGCATGTAAATTAGTAGTCACTATGGAAATCAGTAGTTTCTTCAAAAAACTAAAACTGCCATATGATTCCAGCTATACTCCTCTTTGGTATGTAGGTGGTGTATAGCTCTTGAGCTATTGCAGACCTGTATTCAGCAAGTCTTTGTCTGTACCTATGAATTCTAGTGTTTTCCCTGTTTTCTTCTATCAGTTTCAAAGGACTTAAAGTCAGCATAGTATACAGACACTTGCATGTCCATGTTTATTATGGCGCTATTTACAACAGCCAAGCAATGGAATCAGTCTAGGTGCCCATCAATGGATGAAGGAAATGTGGCATATATACATAATGGAGTACTATCCAGCCATAAAGGATGAAATTTTGTCATTGGCAGAAAAATGGATGGAACTAGAGACCATCATGTTAAGTGGAATAAGCTAGACACAGAAAGACAAGTATTGCATGACTTTTCTCATATGTGAACACTAAAAAAATGAGGTGAAATTTGAAGAGGAACTATAGGGAAGAGGAGGGGAACTTGGGGGAGAAAGAGGAGAGAGAGAGAACAGTAGGCAGGGTAGACATAATAAAACTACATATCCTCGTATGGAAAGGTCAGTGAGATCCATTCATTTGTACAATTACTATTTATAATAAAATACCAGATGCTACCAAACATAATAAAATAATAGCAACAATAATTAAGTAAATAAAAATTGCTATAATATTCAATATACAAAGGTATACACTTTAGGGGGCCGGGGATGTAGCTCAGCGGCATAAGCGCTTGCCTGGCAAGCCTGAGGTCATGAGTTCGATTCCCAGTACCAAAAAAAAAAAGATATATACTTTAATATCAAAAACATAAAAAGTGTGGAAGCAGGAACGAAAGTTTAGAATTGTTCTACACAGTCAAAGGTAAGTTATCACTTTATAACTGCTGTTACAACTACAAGATATTTTTTGGAAGCCTCATGATAACCACAAATCAAAAATCTATAGTGTATACACATACGATAAAAAGTAGGGAATTAAATCATATCACTAGGGAAAATCATCTAATCATAAAGGAAGACAACAAAAACAGGAAGAAAGGAGCTACAAAACAACCAGAAAACAATTAACAAGATGGTTGTAATAATTCATGACCTACCAGCAATTATACTGACTAGACTGAGGAAGCAGTTTACTACTGGAGGGCTTGCTCGCTTAGCATGCAAGAAGCCCTGGGTTTGATCCCCAGTACCCCTAAATAAGTAAATTCTTCCATCAGAGATACAGTGGCTGAATGGATTTTAAAAGAAGCAGCTCAGGGGTAGAGTGCTTGCTAAGTACGCGCAAAGCCTATGGTTTGATCCTCACCACTGTAATAAAAATATACTGTAAAAATACCCAACTACACGTTACCTACAAGAGACTCACTTAACCTTTAATGACACATATAAACTGAAAGTGAAAGGATAGCAAAGGATATGCCATGCAAATGGAAATCATAATACAACAGACAAAACAGATTTTAAGTCAAAAACTATAAAGACAAAAGAGGTCGTTGTATAATGAAAAAGGGACTGATCATCAAGAAGATGTAACAATTACATATGCAGCCAACACTGAAAGACATAAATATATAAAGCAAATATCAACATATCTGAAGAGACTGTAACACAATGAAAGGAGTGAAGTTCAATATTCCACTTTCAAACATAGGTTACCCAGGCAATTAAGAAACACTGGACTTCAGTTATGCTTTAAATCAAATGGAAGGCCAGGGGTATAACTCAGCGATACAGTGCCAGCCTGGCAAGTGCAAGGTCCTGAGTTCGATTCCCGGTCCCCCTCAAAATCAAATGGATTAAAAACATAAACATCCCATCAAACAAGAGACTACACATTCCTCTAAAGCTCATATGTAGCACCCCTTAGGATACATCATTTATTAGGTCACAAAGCAAGTGAATTGAAGCACACTAAAATCATATAAAATATATTTTCTGACCACAATGGTATGAAATGAGAAAAAAATGAAGAAATTCATAAAATTCACAAATACATGCAAATCAAACAACCAGTAAGTCAAAGAAAAAGGATACATTTTAAAATATCCTGTTAAGCAAAAATATAAAATGCAAAAATTTACAGGATACAGGAAAAATACTTCTAAGAGTTAAGTTCTTAGAAGTAATGGTATTGCAATGCATATAATCCCAGCACTGTGGGAGGATGATGCAAGAGGACGGAACATTTAAGCCCAGCCTGGGCAACTTAGCCATTTAGTGAAAAACAGCACCCCCAACGGGGAGTTGGGGTTGTGGGTCAGTGTGAAAGTCCTGGGTGGTTCGCTTCAATTCCAGTAATAACGACAACAAAAAGAATTTTACAGCAACAAACAGCTACATCAAAAAAGAAGTTACCACATAACCTAAAATCACATCTCAAGGAAGTAGAAAAACAACATACCAGGCCAAGTCAGTAGAAGGAAGGAGGTAACAAAGATCAGACCAGAAATAAATGGAACACACTAGAAAAAACAACAGGAAAGACCAACAATACTAACACTTTTTTGAAAATAACACAATCAAATATTTAACTAGACAGAGGGAGCAAATCAGTAAGAAACATATTACAACTGGTATCACAGAAATACAAAGGATGGTGAAAGACTAATGTGAACAATTACACATGAACTACATAACCTAGAAAAACTGGATTAACTCCTAGACACATACAACATACTCAGACTAACTCATGAGAACTAGAAAACCTGAACAGAGGCTGGGTGTTGTGGCACAAGCCTGGGGTCCTGGCAACTCAAAAGGCTGAGGCAAAAGGATTGCCTCAGCCCACAAGAATGAGGGCAGCCTGGGTAAGACTTTGGCTAAAAAAATTAAAAAAAAAAAAAAAAAGCGGGAGGGGAAAGAAGAAAATGGAAAACCTGGACAGATCAAAAGGGGATTGAACTAGTAATAAAACATCTCCCTTCAAAGAAAAGTACATGCCTGTAATACCAGCACTCCAGAGGATGTGAGTTTGAGCCCAGCCTGGGCAATTTCTTGAGATCCTATATGAAAATTTAAAAAAAAGAAGGAAAGCTCACATCCTGGTAGCTTTACTCTTGAGTTCTACCAACCATTTAAAGAATTAACATCAATTGTTCTCAAACTCTTTAAAACACTGAAGAGAAGGAAACAGTTACAAACTTTTTTTACTAGGCCAGTACAACCCTGCTAACAAGGCCAGATAAGGACACTATAAAAAAAGGAAAACTACAGGTAAATATCCCCAATGAACAAAGATCTAAATATAATCAATGAAATGTTAGTGGACCAGATGCAACAGCACACTAAATGGATAAAAGATAAATGCTGGTGCTCATCACAATAGATACAGAAAAGGAATATGACAAAATTCAACATCCTCTCAATAAAAATTCTCAGCAAATGAAGAGATGTTCTTCAACACTCCTTATATATTTTAGTCACTAACATCATCAGATACAGTTTGCAAATATATTCTCATTCTATAGGTTGTCTCTCCGCTTTATTGATTCCTTTGCTATGTAGCTTTTTAGTTTGATGTAATCCCACTTGGTGTTTTTGCTTTTGTGCCTGTTTTTGGAGTCATACCCAAAATATTACACAAATACCACTGAGTTTCTGTTTTTAATATTTCTTAGACTTTCAGGTTATAATCCATTGAGTTGGTTTTTGTATATGGTGAGATGAAGATCTGATTTGGTTCTTATTTGTGTATATAGTATCCCAGCACCATTTACTGAAGAGTTTGCAATCCTCATTTTGTACTGTTGGCATCTTTGCCAAAAATAAACTGACTTTAAATACATGGATTTGTTTCTGTGCTATTTATTCTGTTCACTGGTCAATGTGTCTGTTTTTGTTTGTACCATGCTGTTTTGATTACTACAACTTCATAGTGTTTTGAAGTCAGATAGTATGTTATTTTTGTGAAAAATGTTGGACTTTTAATAAAGATCATATTGAATCTATAGATCACTTGTAGTAGTATATTTTAATAGCAACTTTTCCAGCCCATTACCACAGGTTATCTTTCTACCCATTTTCTCCAATTTCTTTCAGTTTTAAGCATACAGATCTTTCACCTCGTTACATTTTTTGTTTTTTGTGGCCAGTATAAATGGGATTGTTTTCAGGTAATTCATTGTTAGCATATAGAAATGGTACTGATATTTGTATACTGATTTCATAACCTGCAATTTTAAAAAAATTATCAGTTCTAAGTTTTGGTGGGATTTTTAGGATTTCTATATATAAGGTCATGTCACCTATAAAATTAGATAATTTCATTCTTTTCTAATTTGGATGGCTTTTGCTTCTTTTACTTCACTAACTGCTGTATTCACTATGTGGGACGGAAATATCAAGATGTGGGTATCCTTGTCTTTTTCCCGATGTTAGAGGAAGAATTTTGAGAAAAGAGTTTATTTAGCTCACAATTTTGGATGCTTAAAGTTCCAAACGCAAGCTTGACAAAGGCCACCCCTTACCTGCATCACCTAATGGAGCTGACAGCCATGGCCAGAGGAAGCAATCACCTCTCAGACCAGGAACAGAGAATGGGGTAGGGCCAGGCACACTCGTTTTCCTAATACCCCTCAGCTGGCTCTGGGCTACTTCACTGACAAATTATTGCCTGGTCTAGCCTCCACATAGCTGAGGACATGAGAATCAAAGACAAGGGATTGTTACGCACTGACCTCGACCCCACGATTCTTAACTTTTGTTTTTACCCTTTAGAATCTACAGCTTTTATTTGGAGGAAATAAACTGATTCAGTATAAGATGGATTTACTCAGGGAACTAAAAAAGTCTAGCAATTTCTTATTTGGTCTTTGTCTACCTCCACATAAAGTATCTCCATGTGTTAGTGCATTTTCTGCTGCAACAAAATATTTGAGGCTGGGTGCTTTATAAAGAAAACGATTACTTAGCTCATAGTTCTGGAGGCCCGAGAGCATGGTGCCAGTACCGGCTCAGATCTTAGATGGCATCACAGCAGGAACGTGTGCAAGGAAAGATCACATGGCAAAACGCCAGTCAAGGGTCAGGATGACACTTTCTACAACAAACTCTCACAGGAACGGACTGTGGTGGCACAGAAACCACATTAATCCTGTCTGAGGGCCATGCCCCTAATGACCTAATTACCTTGCACTAGGCTCGACCTCTTAAAAAGATCCACCACCTTTCAACAATGCCACACTGAGAAGCAAACTGCCAACACATGAACCACTAGGTCCATATTCCAACCACAGTACTTCCAAAAGGAAAAGGACTGTCAGATAATCAACTAAAACAAAATTATTCAAAAACTATAGTCAAGAAGCATCATCTTAGGAAGCTGGGGATGTAGTTCAAGGTCAGATCACTTACTGGCATGCCCAAGGCCCTGGGTTCTATCACCAGTATCCCCCACACACACACACAAACCACTATTGTCTATAAACAAACTGCTCAAAAATACTGTGCACACCAGGCCCATCATTCGTTTGTTTGCTGTGGCTATAACCACAACCAACCCTGGCAGAAAAATGCCAGAGGGCCACAAACAAATGCATGCAAAGTATGTTCTTTAACTGAATTTCAGACCACAATCCACATTTGTTTTTATGTGTAATGAAACCCTGGGCAACCTGCTAACATCCCAAGCAAGAAAAGTACTTCTGTGCACATAATACAGGAACCAATTTTTCCAGCTTTGGACATTTTCAATCTTAACTGGAACCTCCTCACAATTGATCATGTAAGCAGTTCTGAGTAGACAAAAAGAGCATTAATATACAAAATATATGGTTAATCAGTAGGCCTATCTGTTCTATGACACTGATTACAACTGTAAAGTTTCAAAATAAAAAAGTGTAAAAATGAAAAATGCTGTTTATTGAGTAGTTTTGGACACAAGCCTAAAAAGCTTACACTCTCTAATCATTCTGCAGTTTTACCAAACTTACAGCGTCACTTAAGTTTCGAGTTAAGGAAAAAAGTCTTCAAACACATGTTAAGGAACTATGGAGACTACTTTGATCTACTAACTGATGCCTTACTTTCACCTAGCAACAGCAGAACTGCACCCATATTTTAAAGGTAAAATATCTAAACTAGTAGTACGTTTTCTGCAGAGGCAGTTATTGGCTAAGGCACTTTTGAAAAAGAACTAAAAAAGCAAGCAGGCCAATGTTAAAAATCGGGCCATGATTATGCAAGATTCAAGAGTTCAGTGGGATGTTCCAATCCCTTCTCTTTGAGGAATGGAACTGACCTTGGCTTAGCTTTCAAGCTCAGTTCCCCCGGAAATCTGAAGGTGGACAGTCACCTATGTGACTAGGCAAGGCTGCTTCTGGTAAAATGCTCTGGGTGGTACCCTGCTTCCATGTTGGAAGGGCTGTGAGTTAACATAAATACATGATAGGAGCCACATCTTAGGCTCCCTGACTACGGTGCATCACTTGTTCCTAGGCTCTGTCCCTGGCCAAGACCCAGGGATGCCATATGCACAGGAACAGGTCCTTTATGGGCTCTAAAGTATATGGGCTCCTGCACTCTTCTGTGTAGTCTGTGCAAGCTGCTGGGATAATCCTCAGGGATAACCTCAGTGCCTTTAAGTCACTCCCTGGCATGCCGTCTGGCCTATCCCCTAACCTTTACAATTGACTGGTGTCAGACATGGCCTTTCCATGTCTTTGGAGTTTAACACTGTAATGGAAACCAGCACCAGCCGTGATGGATGTTGCACATGTACTCAGTCATGTCTTCAGAGGCAACCTCATCCTGCATTTAATATGCTATGGCTTAGATCTGAGGTCTCCTCCAAAAGCCTCATGTGTCTGGAAGGTGAATGGATCATGGGGCACTATAGTGAATGTGCTGAATGTGCTGTTAGAATATTGAGCCTGGTTCGAGGTAGGTCACCGGGGACATGACCTGGAAAGATGTACCTCCCTTCCTGGCTCCTCCCTTTTCTCTCCGCTTCCTGGCCTCGGTGACATGTATGGCTTTCGCCTACAGGAGGCTTTTCCACTACACTGGTTCTGCCTTGGAGACAGCCAACCATGGACTGTAACCATGAGCCAAAATATACCTCTCCTCCTGTAAGTTGCACATGTTAGGTATTTTGTCCCGGAGACAAGAGAAGTGACTAAGACAACACCAAATAGGCATCAACAGAGCTGTCAAATGGGTATGAGATTAGAACCAAAAAAGACATCTTTGAAAGATGGGTTAAGGCCTTTAAAAGTATCACTGAGTTTTAGAGCTGAGAATTACAAATATACAAAGAAAGGGATTAGGAATTGAACATTTTTATCACTTAGCTATTAGCAATCTCTAAGTAAAAGAGCAAGTCATAGTAAAGAAAAAATTCACCCAGAATCTACACTTGGGTTTTTGTTCTGGTTGTTACATGTAGCCACTTTGTGGCCTTGGATAAGGTGCTTTCCCTTACAGACATCTGTAACTCTATACTGAAGAGATATGGGCAGCAGGGAAAGATGAGAAACAAAATTCAAGGCAAGGAAAAAACATGAATTTAGAAAAATGTTACATAATAGACAATAGATGGAAGAAAGAAAAAATTATTTTGCCTTGTATCTGCTTTAAATTATATCTGCAAAAGATGATCCTAAGCATTAAGATTGATAATACATACAATTTTATAAGCTTTTCCCTGTTGATCTTTGCTAAAAGAGCTTCACTCATTTCTCAACATACCTGAATACTCCCAGCCTGTGTCAAACAAGCTCTATTTGACAAAACTATTCTTAACTCCAGATAATAAAATGCTAAAATCTTTGACTCCATAATTTAATTTTTGGTAATCTAGTTTCAGGAAAAATCCTAAATACCAGAAAAAAGCCTTCTGTAAAAACATAAACTGCTGAATTATTTACTTATAATATACTTAAAACTTTAGGTACAACCCAAATGTCTTATAGGAGAATGACAGTATATTATGGTTCATTCATGAGGATTGTACTATGAAACCAGTAAAATGATGTTAATAGCATTACATAAGCCAATTTCATGTTAAATGAAGAAAGTACAAATAAAATTATAAGGAAAATTTTAATTTAAAAAAAAAAACTATACAAAGAAAAGAAAAACATATATTGAGGGGGACTGCAAGTGGAACTTAAAACAGCTTTTCTTCCTAGTTTCTAATCTTTTCAAATGACATCTCTTTTACAATGGAAAATAACCCACTACAACAGAAACAATCTGGCAGCAACAAGATTTAAGTACCTTTCTTTCATTTAATTAACCATTCTTCACTCACATTGGTCTTACAAATTTGTTGAATAATAAACCCAATTTTTATCCTATAAATCTTCTATCTAAAGAGTTTTATTTCTTCATATTCTTTGTGTTACCTAAAAATTCACAGTTAGATCTTCATGGACTTTTAAGACAAAATAAATATGTTAAGAGAAAATCATTCCTGATCTAACAAGGACATTTTGTACCAACATATTTACCATAATAAAGTTTAGGGAGAAACAGCACTTATAAGAACTCAATACGTTTATAAATCTCAAATTCTGAAATATGGGAATTTAAAATTATGAAAGAAAAACTGAATCAAAGAACTTCAGCATCTTTCAGGTTAACCTCTTAATGGCTTGCTTACCTGTATTCCTTCCAAAGTGATTTTATGTTGTTTCTATGTACATAAAAAGTTCTTAGAACACGCTAGTTATGCACAGGTAAATAAATTTTGTAAGTGAAAAGACCTCTGTTAACTTTATAAAGATGGTTGTGGGGACTGGGGATTTAGCTCAGCGGCAAAAGCGCCTGCCTGGCAAGCGCAAGATCGTGAGTTCGGTTCCTGGTACCGGAGAAAAACAAAAACAAAAACAAAAAAAAACAAAAAAAAAAAAAAAAATTTAAAAAAAAAAAAAAAAGATGGTTGTGGTCTGAATGTTTATGTCATCCCCAAATTTAGACGTTGAAACCCTAACCCCCAGGGTGATGGTAGTAGGACAAAGGACCTTTTGGAAGTGAGCAGAGCACTCATGAATGGCATTAGTGCCCATAGAGAAGAGGCCCAAAGGAGTTCCTTAGTCCCTTAAACCATGTGAGGACAGAGCAAGAAAGTGCTATGAAGCATAATGAAACCCTCACTAAACACTCAATCTATCCGTACTTTGATCTTACAGTTTTCCCAGCTTCTACAACTGTGAGAAGTAAACACTTGTTTATAAGCCACCCAGTCTGTGGTATTCTATTATAGCAGGCCAAACAGATTAAAACAAAATAGCCATAGAAAAAAAATGTCACATGCCACAGTTTCAATATCACTGTTTTGTTTTAATAACATGAAATACAAGTACAAAACATTGTACAAGTATACTTTTCACTACACAGGGACAGAATAATACATTTGTGTTTTTACTCAAATCTGTATTACCCAGTACTTGCCACTGCACCAATGGCTTTCCACAGGGACTTTTTTTTTCTTTTTATTATTCCTATGCAGGTTTATCATGAATAAAAAGGCTCACAATTCTTTTCAACCTTTGCAGATTTATATTTTATCTTAATATTATGTTAGAGAACTGTTAAGAAATATAAAATTACCTAAGCTAAGGGTTTCGAATGCGTAGTACTATTTCACATTGGCCAAGATCTCCCTTATGATGGTACTGGAAAGACAATGTGTACTTATTTGATGTTAGAAGTGTTGTAGCAGTCGCCCTCTTACTAGGTAGGAAGGCAAACTAGCATTTTCTGAAAAGTTCAGAGTATCTTAATAGTTATTGGTCAAGCAGTAACTCACGAAACCCCAATGACGGAAGACAACAGGAACAGAGGACTATAAAGTCCTACAAGTACTAAAAAAATAAGTTTACAAATACTGAAACTGTCTTTTCTACCTTGAAAATCGTTTAACCACGTAAGTCAATAAGAAGTAAAGTGTGCTAATGCCCAGCATTCAGCTTCCATAGCATACCTCACAGTTTTCCACTGATTTCAGTTAAGTGTTGCCTTTATAACTGATGTAAAACAAAAGAGGAAAGCACTATTAATTTTGCTTGGAAATGTGAAAAAATACTGTTAATTTCATAAAGTATTTGAAACTAATTTTGTTTTTATAAATAAATAAAATGGTGTTTATCTTTTTTTAAAAGTTTTAATCATTCTCGCTGTTAAAAAAAAAAATCAAAGTTATGTCAATCTTGAAGGAAAACTGCTGGGGAATTTAAAGTTACATGTTTGGAAAACTGAATCACATTTTTAATTGCCAGCTAATATTATGCTTTGTTCTTGGTAGAATCATCTTTATTTCTTCTTTTGACATCCCAATTATAAACTCTGGCCATATCTGCAAGAATTGTCAAAGAAAATGTAAATGCAATTCATCTTTAGACATATGCAATGACAAAATGTCATGAATAAAAAATACAGAAATTACACACATAAAAATACTGGTAACAACTACTTTTGCCAGCCCCCTTGCTATATTAATTGTTAAGAAAAAACTGGAATTAAATACTACAAAACTAGGTCAAAACCTCTAATCAACAATTGTTTAGCAAATCTCACTGACTATGGTATTATATTTAATAAATATGTACTAGATACTCTCAACATTATTTTTGAGACAATTCTTGCTATGTTACCCAGGCTGCCTTGGAACTTGTGGGCTCAGCTCAAGTGATCTTCCTGCCTCAGCCTCCCAAGTAGCTGGGACTATAGATGTGTGCCACCATGACTGGCTCAACAGTTTTAAAGATATTCCCTCATCCATCAAATTTCAAAAGATTACTCAACTCATACCCAACCATGCAGTATCTATAATTAGTACAATTATCAATGACTTTATTCCTACTCTTCCTTTGGTTTAAGACGGCATTCATTCAGTTTGTTAAGCATCTACTGTGTTTCAGACTAGGTACTCTACAAAGCCTTGAGTAAGTAAGACAGGTGAAGTCTTCCTCTCATGGAGCTTAAACTCTAGTAGATTGGTACATACATCACATACTGGGTGCCCCAGCTTTCTCTGGTGTCTGTACATCACCCTACCTTTTCCAACACTAGCAATAATATGTAGCACTTCACTAAGCTTTTAGGACTCACTTTAGATTATGCCCTTTCTTTCGGTTCCTAGAATTAAGTCACTATTTTTCCCTCATATTTCACATCTTTCCACAAACACCAGCCTGCCCAGATCCCTGTCACCTCACAGATGGATAAAGTCTCTTCACACCAGTTAGATAATAATCCCCGCACTTGGCCTCAAACAGGCCTGTCTTCTCTCACTCAGGTACTAAGCACCTACTACATCCTACGTGCTGGAGAAGAAACTTTAAGTTGCTCCTATACTTGAAGACCGCACAACTGGGCAAGGAAAATAAAAAACTGTATGTAAAGTGCTAAGTAAGCACAGAAGAACAAAAAATGTAAGGAAAGTTCAGATGCTTTACTCAGGTATGAAGAATTAAAGAATACCCCCAGGTGGAGGGTAAACCATTCCAGGTAGGAAGAACACAGGAGAAATGCAAAAGGCATGGTACACTTAAGGGGTGAGGAGAAATACTGGCTGCAGTTATCTGGAGCCTACAGTGCCATGGGGAAAAGCCAGGGCAGGAAAAGGTCATGGCATGAGGCAAGACTGGCCAGGGACATTTGAGTGGCTATCTGTGTAACTTACACGCAATAAGTAACTGTTGAAATATCAAAACCAGAAGACTAAAAATAAGGTACATGATTTAGTAACCTCATGCTAAAGGTAGTGTGAAGGACATACAGAAAACGACTAAATGCATGTCCTAGATGGCTAGAACTAGAGTAACAGCAATACGCAGAAATTTATGAGGGAAATTGGACAAGAATCTGATGATAGGTTTCCTCTTGGAAGTAAGGAGAGAGAAGTGTGAAGGATGACCCCCAGGTTTTTATACTGAGTGACTGAGAGCAACCAGAGAAGGAGAGAGATCAAAGAAGAAACGTTGAAGAGCCTGGTTTCGACATACCTGCCTACCTTCGTGACCAGAATACCTCATTTCACCTTTTCTCTACATGGCCTCTGAAAACAGCCTAAGTTTCACCTTCCTAACAAAGGGTTCCCTGACCTAACTCCAGCTTACAATGGTCTTTCCAAACTTGAAACTACCCGGGGGTTGTGTATGATGTGAACTTACTGAACAGTTCACTATGCAGTTATCACTTAGCTTTTTACATGTGCAGCTTTAACAGAGAAACACTTTGCATCTTGGTTTTCATCACCCTGATGTCCATGCTCAGTGGGTTACCACAGTTGCAGAAACACAGAAGATTCTTTTGTTTTGTTTTGTTTTTCTCCGGTACCGGGAACCGAACTCACGACCCTGCGCTTGCCAGGCAGGCGCTTTGCCGCTGAGCTAAATCCCCAGCCCCAGAAGATTCTTAATAAATGCTTACAGTACTAAACTGCTTAACTGACCATAAAGTTATCTTCAAAAAACATTTGAGAGAAAAATATTCGTTCACCAATGTGAATTTCTACACTATCACATTTCAAATTCATTAATTTATCTGCAAACTTATTAGTTTCAAATCTGTTATTAAATCTGTAGACTCACATTAATCTAAGGACATTTTATTAAACCAATAAAAGAATTTTAAAAATTTCTGCCTTCTTTCTTCTCTTCATTGTTTTAAGAAAGGATACTGACTTCTGTTGTAGTAAATTGATCTCGAAGAAAGTCAAGGTCTTCCTCCAGAGAATCAAGGTTCTTCGTGGCAGTTGATAAATTCTTTTCCAACAAAGCCTGAGCTTCATCAATATCATACTCAAGCATTACATTAGCCTGAAGAGAGAAAGTCATGACAATTAACATTTACACAGTGCTTTTATAGGTTAGCAGGTACCTTCCAACTATTGCCCTCAGGGCAAAAGCAGTATGCTGCTTTATCTTTCCTGCTACAGAGGCAGACCTGAGAAGCTGGGATAAAGACTAGCCAATCAAACCAAACCAAACCAAACCAACCAAACCAAAAATATGTACTACTTTGGCCTTTTAGAGTAAGTCTGCTGACTCCCAGTTTAGAGAATATATATATATATATATATATATATATATATACACACATATACATACACACACACACACATACATTGTATCACTTAATCCTCATTAACAACCCTAGTAAGGCAAAAGTTTTCTTTATTTACAGTTAAGAGAATGAAGGCTTAGAGTCATCAGGTTGCCTATACTCCCACAGCTTGTAAATTAATGAAAGGAGACCAAAAAATGAGATATTCAGGATAAAAACCAGTATGTTTAGATATAAATATCCTATTTTTCTGATATATAGATTTAACGTAATCCCAATCAAAATACCAACAACATTCCTCACAGAACTAGAAAAAAACAATCCTAATATTTATATGGAACCAGAAGAAGCTCAGAATAGCAAAAGCAATCCTGGGCATCTAGAGGAAGGCGGGGGCACTGTAATCCTGGATCTCAAAGTTATATTACAAAACTACAAAGACGAAAAGAGCATGGTACAGTACTGGCACAAAAACAGATATGCATATCAATGGGACAGAACAGAGGATGCAGAAATAGCCCCAGGCACATTCAGCTATCCTAGGGGTCAAAAACAGCCTATCTCAGTGGTGTGAAACCTAGACACGTGTGTTATTCATGCTTCTTTTAAGACAAAAGATGTTAATGTATGAGTTGTTTTTCTAAACTAAAACCTTAGTATTCAGGTTTAACTGCAGTGTTGGCACTTTGTGATAAATAAGTGGGTTTGGGGTTGCAGTCTGGGCCCTCATCTCTAAAAGGTTCACCATCACTGCCCTCAAAGAAAGATCACCTCTTTATCAAACAGGGCTGGAAAAACTGGCTATCCACACCCAGAAAAACGAAGCTAGACTCACACCTCTCAAAAGAAATCAAAATGGATCAAAGACCTGGATATCAAAACAGAAACAATCTGCTGGAAGATAAAATAGGTAAGACTCTTGAAGACAGGCATAGGTAAGGACATTTAGAACAGAGCACTGACTGCACAAGAAATAACAAGAATCAACAAATGGGATTATATCAAATTAAAAAGCTTCTTCTGTATAGCAAAGGAAACAACCAACAGAGTGAGGAGACAAACTACACAACAGAAAAACTTTTGCCCAGTACTTAGAGGAGCAATTCCTAGAATATATAAAGAACTCAAAAAATTTAGATCCCCCAAAATAAAAGACCCGATCAGAAAATGGACCAGTGAAATGAACCAACATGTCTCAAAAGAAGTAGAACAAATGGCCAATGAAGTACATGAGAAAACGTTCAACATCTCTGGTCACTACAGGAATGAAAATTAAAACAACTCTGAGATTCCATCTTATCCTAGAAAGAATGGCCATCATCAAAAAAATAATAACAAGTAGTAAGGCTGTGGGGAAAAAAGGAACCCTTCTACATTACTGGTAAGAATGTGAACAAGTACAACCACTACAGAAATCTGTATGGAGATTCCTCAAAAAGCAAAAACTAGAAATTTCATTTGACCCAGCTATTCCTTTTCTAGGTATCTTCCCAAAAGAGTTAAAGACATTATATTACAGTGATACACTGTATACCTATGTTTGCAGTAGCATAACTCCTAACAGCTAAATCCTGGAAGTGACCTGTACATCCATCAACAGATGAACAAATGATAGATATCTAAGAGAATAAAAAACATATATGTAATACATTATATATATGCCATAAAAAGGATAAATATGGGTCATTTGTAGGAAAATGGATGGGTCTTGAGATCATAATGTTAAAGTGAAACAAAGCAGGCACACAAGCTGAAATATTACATAGTTTCTCTTATATGAGGAGCTCAAAATATAAATAAAAAGCAAAATAAAAGATAACAGGAAATAGTGAGATCGCTATTTTGCAAAAGGGAAGAGGACCAAGAGATTTGGGGAGGGGCAAGTAAAGAAAACTAAGATGTGTTATATACATGTACCAACT
The DNA here is from genome assembly GCF_000276665.1 of Chinchilla lanigera. Taxonomy (NCBI): domain Eukaryota; kingdom Metazoa; phylum Chordata; class Mammalia; order Rodentia; family Chinchillidae; genus Chinchilla; species Chinchilla lanigera. The sequence goes on from NW_004955594.1 coordinate 454,896, forward strand.
CCCCACAAGGAATGTAATCATTATGTACTGCAAACACATACACAAAAGAAATCCTATTTTCCTACCACTTCCATTATGACACTAAACAATAGTACTTTTGAATCAATTTCAGTAGTTATGTCTGAGCTCTCGATACAAGATTAATTAGAGGTTTTTAAGACTTTCTTCCTGTCTACATTTGATCAGGTAAATAAAAAAAACAAGCTAACTTTTATTGGCCCCTTCCTATAACACAGAAGCTAGGAGTAAAGGCAAGGTGATGTACTTGGAATTCTGAAGATCTGTTGTTACTGCAAATATCTAAAGTGCAGATTAAGTACTTATTTACTGAATAACACAATTTATAACAATTAGAAAACTATAAAAATTCAAACAGGACAAAAATAATCAATCAAAAGTACATGTCTTTCCAATCCTGGACACCTGACCTCCTTCTTGAGGGTCAATTACTGTTATTTTTTATGATTTATCATCCCTAAATTTTCTATACTTCATTTATTTTCTACAAGCAATAATAGAATACATTTAAAGATAAGTGACATTATCGTTATCATTTGTGACAAAAAACATTCATCATTCATTCAGCAATGCCAAGTATTTCTCCTTACTCCCTCAAACATGGCCTTCCCAGCGTCTCCACTTGAGATGTGTCAAGACTGACATACCCAAAACACATTTCTAAATTACCCCACAAACCTGGCTCTTCCCCATTCCACCCTCCTTGGCAAGTTGCTACCCATCCAATAACACAAAGCCTAGAGGGGTCATTCTCCTTGGTTTCTCTTTCCTTTAGCCGACATTCCATGAGCACATGAGGACAAGATGATTTCATAAATGAAAATGGGACAACAGTAACCTCTCTAGTAGGAAATATAGTTGGGGCCTACATCACACCTGACAAGAGCATGAATTCTGAATAGATCAGATATTTACATGAAAATAATGAAAGTACTAGGCCAAGTCACAGATAAATTATTTTGTAACTCTGGACTAAAGATAGTTTTTCTATCTTTCTGCTGGGCATCTTTCTGGTGGTAGCAGGCCTGTAATCCCAGTCACCTGGGAGACTGAGGCAGGTGGATTGTTATGGTTTGCATCTAGATGTCCCCCCCAAAGCCTCATGCTGTTTTTCGCCACCATGAACTGTTGCCCTCTGCCATGTGCCACTCTGCTTTGGGGCCAGCTGATTATGGACTGAAACCTCCACAAACTGTGAGCTAACTAAACCTTTCCTTCCTTAAATCTGGGTATCAGGTATTTTGTTCCAGCAATGAGAGAAAAGTAGCTAGGACACGGATCAAAAGTCTGAGACCAGCCTGGGCAACTTAGTGAGACTCTTGTCTCAAAATAAGAAAAAATAAAAGGAGCTGGGGACATAGCTCAGTGGTAGAATGCTTGCCTAGCATGTGTCAGAGCTAGGGGGAATGGTTGTAGGTAACAACCACAAGCAAAACAATGAACAGGAAAAAATGGAACTAATTCTCCCTAATATACAGAGCTACGTAAGAGAACAGCAGTTCATAGTCCAACACAAAAACTAGGCAAAGGATATGGACAGAGCTCACAGGGGAAGCAGGGAAGAGGGAAAGGAAGAGGGAAAGGGGAAGAGAGAAAGGAAGGGAAAAGAAACCAATAAATACAAATAATTCAGAATCATTATAAGAAGATTAAGTATCTTCCATCATATAACAAAAGCAACTATAGCTGGGAGAGATGGCACACACCTATAATCTCAGCACTCGAGAGGGTGAGGCAGGAGGATCATTGAGAGTTCAAGGCTAGCTTGGGCTAGCACATAGTGAATTCAAGGCTATCCTGAAATACAAATGCACATCCTGAACTACTGATGCAACTCTAACTGAAAATAGAATGAAAAAATATTGTCCAACTTCAGGGTGACACAGGTTTAAAAGTTTAAAATACTTCTTGTTGCTTTGAATGTGAGAATATAAGTATTAAAATACTGGCAGTAAAAACTGGTAAACCCTATGAAGGGCAACTGGGAAGTATCAATGAAAGTCAACTCTTTGAGCTGGCAATTCCATATATCCTACAATTATACACTTATGAAAAATTCAAATGTACTAGACACACTGGTATAATGACAAAACATAAAAGCCAAATGGCATAGCTACCCAAGGAAGTTATAAAGGCATGAAAAGTAAAAATGAGACCCTGTCCTCACACTGATGCCTAAAGATCTGCAATACTCAGTATGAAATGAAACGGGCAAAAGGCAGAACACTGTGCAAAGTATGTTACCATTTGTGTAAGTGAGAGGGAAGGATATATTTTTATTTGTCTGTGCATGGTAAAATTTTTCTTTAAGCATATCGCAAAATGAAATGTTGATTGCTTAAGAGGGGGACACACTGGGATTTGTGAGAGACGGTAGACTTTTCACAGTACATCCTTGCTATGGCTGGGTTGTCTGTCTCCCAGAATTTGGGTGTTAGAAACTTAGTAACTAAATTTGCATATTAATGGCATTTGGAGGCAGGACCTTTGAGAGGTAATTAGAGTTAGGTGAGGTTGCGGGAATGAGGCCCACTAGGATGGCATTCGTGTAAGAAGAGAGAGCCCCAACAGCAAGCTTGCTGTATCTAGTCACGTGTGAGCCCGCATCACATTATGACGCAACACATGGCTCTTGCCAGATGCCAGAGTCATGCTCTTGAACTGCTTGGCCTTTAGATCCATGAGCCAAATAATCCTCTATTCTTTATAAATGTCCCAGTCTACAGTACTCAGTTACAGCAATAGAAAAATAAGTAAGACAGTCCTTTTATACCTTAAGTACACGTAAACATATTACCTAGCCTAAGAGATGTATTAAAAACAAAAAAGACAAACTTCTGTTCCCACAAAGAAAAAAAGTGAATTTGAAAATGGTTTATCTAATCACATATGTACTAGTGTACAACCACTGAAAAATTAAATGGAAAATTAGCAAAAGGAAACAAATTCCTACAATTTCTATCAAAAATCCTTCAACAGCCTCCTTTTGCATTTACCATGAAACTCCAACTCCTTACCACAACTAGTATTACTGGCTTCTGTCCTACCATCTAGTAGTCTTACCCTCTATTACAGTACTAAAGTTACAGACCTGGACTTCTTTCTGTCCCTTAAAGCTAGTTTCTGCTTTGAGAGCCTCTGAACTCACTGTTACATTGCCTGGAAAACCCTATTAACCTTTTGCATAAGTAACTCCTTGTTCATTTTGATAGTGACCAGGAAGAGACAAAGTGAACAAAACCTCAAACTGCATCCAGGCAGAAAGGGACACTCAATCTGTAAAAAGAGAAATGACAATTAAACGTCGCTGGGACTATTAGCTATCCATTTGAGGGGAAATCAAAGCTAACATTTTTCCTTCACAGTGTTTATTAAAATAATTTCCAGGTTAACTAGGGTTCTAAATTAATAAAGCCAAACTAGATAGTTATAGGAAGATGATGGCAGCAGTGGCAGTATTTTAATCTCATCAAGTCATTTTCTTAACGTTAAATACCAGGACAGGAACATTTGTACAGAAGGAGAGGAAAGCAATGAGACATCTAGAAGACATAAGAACTCCAAAATAATGAAGTAAGTAAAAGGTCAATCCTATGTGGATTCTTCAAAAAGTCGATGTGAATACAGACTAGTAATTACCGGAGGCTGGGAAGGACAGGGAGTGGGAACAGAGGGAGAGTGAATAATGGCTACCAAAGCACAGTTAGTTCTAATGTTCTAAAGCACATCAGGATGACTACAGTTCACAATAATCTATTATATATTCTGTGAAAAAGTAGAAGAGCTTAAGCTATCCAAACACAAAGTTAATGACAGAGAAACAGAAATGTTAAAAGCCCTGATTTGATCACTACACACTGTATATACACATCACACTGTATCCAAGTAGGTACAATTAAAATAGTAATTTTTAGAATCCTGAAAGAGTCTCAGACAAAGTCTCAAGGGGCTGAAGAAATCTAGACACTGTGAACTCTCTCACACATAGGGCCCACACAATGAGGGGACTCTTCAATGTGGGAACAGAATCCACAGGTAGGGACAAAATGATCCCAGGTAGTATATGTTGCTACCACTTTACATAAACAACCAAAAGGAGGAGCTCTAGTATCATTGCTACCTTCTAAAAGTTCAGGAAAATTAATTTTACATAAAAATATCCATACAAATGAAGCAAAGTCAAATCCAATGGAAAGGTATCAGGATAAAAAGAGTAAAGAACAGAATAGCACCTTTACAGATAAGGTTAGCAAAAAGGATATGCCCTCAAAATAAATGAAAATTATATAATATATATCAAAAAAGATAAATATCATTAAGAAAATGATACAAGTTATGAAAGAACAAACAAAATCAGAATTAGGAAATCCAGAAATAAGGTAACGGAATTCAGGAAAGAATTAGAAATAAAAGAAAATTTTACCTCAGAAATACTAAAGTGGAAAAAATACAGAGGCAAATAATTACAACATATACCCTTAAGATACCACATACCACCTTAAGATCAAAGAATATGAGGAAATTTCTTAAAAATTTAAAAAGAAATGAATATCAACAAGTGCCGAACATAGGCAAAGACTGAATATAAATATATAGGAATCTAAAGAAGAAAACCAAAGCTGGGGGCCAGAAAAAAATCCTAAACAGTTCATCCCAACAAAAATGTTCTTGAAATGCATACACACACACACACACACACACACACACACACACACACACACACACAACACACACACACACATATACGGTCATACTGTATACCTGGGGAAATTAACCCAGAAGTCCTTTCAGCATCTAGGCCAAAAGAACAAGAGTTATTTATAAAGAGGGGAAAAAATCAGCTTGTCAACAGACTTTTTGACAATAACATTTTATGACAAAAGCAAATGAAGCAATGTGTAAATATATAAGGCACTCAAGAAAAAAATGTGAGTTAATGGTTCTATATCCAACAAAACTGATTTTCAAGTATAAAGGACACAGGAAAGTTGTCAGCAACATCTGAGAACTCAGGGAATATTGTTCTTATAAAGCCTAAAGGAATCTACTAGAGAATGAGTATCAGACAACCAAATTAACAAGAGAGACATCAACATGAAGACAGTGATGTGCAACCAATACACATTTAGACAGAGAATAAGGACAAACGAAAGGCACAAGAGAGTGAGAGCATACAGAGTACACAATGGTTCTATGCTCCAACAATATGAGTAAAACTCTGTAAAAAAATAGGAAAAGAGAGAAAGGGCACATGCAAAAGTCAGTGGTAACAGTGTTGGATGGTGTTATTGTAAGAGTGCTTTGTGTCCAAAAATAAAGCAAATGAGTTATGTCTAATGCTATCACTCCTGCTATTTTTTAAGAACAAAATTCCTGGTATACAAGAGAAAAATTCAGTAAAACTCTGTTATCCTGAATTTGAATAGGCAACAATAGTATGAATTCGTGAGTTACTACGTACCAATACATACATAAACTTGCACCTTAGCACACAAATTAATATTTAGGCTGGCTACATCCTACTGGTTCTGTTTCTCTTGTTGAAGCTTAAGTGACAAGATGTCCATTAATTTGCAATAAATTGGTTTGTACACTTTTGACTTTTTGTTTATATTTAAACATACATACACATAGAAAAGTATGTATATGATAAATATACAGCTCAAAGCATTTTCAAACTTAACACACCCATGGAACTGGCATCCACATCAAGGAACACATTACCACAAACACCCAGAAGCCACCTCATACACCCTTCCCTTACAGCACCCTTACTCCAAAGGTAACCATTATCCTGAATTCTAACAGTAAAGATTTGCCTGTATTTGAATTTCATATAAGTGGGATCACATACTACATGTTCTTTTGTGAATTACTTCTCTAGTGGCAGCATTATGACATTTATACAGAGAAATATATACCTGAGTGCAGGCTGTCTGACCCGAATCCCTGGAACATGAGACTTGGACGAGATACAGCAAACCTCTTAAGAGACGAGTGCCCAAACTGCAACCCAAAACCCACTTCTTTATTGCAAGGTGATAAACTTTGCAGATAAAGCTGAATACTGAAGTTTTAGTTTAGAAAAACAACTCATACATTAACATCTTTTGTCTTAAAAGAAAAACAATGCCTGTGTCATAGGTTTGCCACCACTGAGGCAAGGTATTCGTCCGAGACTATCTGGGTAGGCCTAATCTAATTGGCAAGGCCTAACTTCATTGCAAGGCCTAACCTTAAGAGTACAGAACTTGCTCTGGTTGTTGGTAGAAAAGGAAATTAGAAAAATCTGAAGAATAATTAATTATGCAACATCTGGCTTTGAAGATAGAAAGCTTCACAAGCCAAGGAATACAGGTGGTCTCTAGAAGTCAGCAAAGAAATGGGACCTCAGTCATGTAACCATACACAACTGCAATCTGTCAATATAATTGAGGCTGGAAGTAAGTTTCCCTCCAGGCTGCTACTAAGGAGCACACCTTTGTTGGCACTTTAATTCTGGCCTTGTGAAACACCAAACAGAAGACCCAATCAAGTCCATCTGGACTTCTGACACAAAGATCTGGTAAAAAAAAAAAAGGTGATAAAAGGGTGTTATTTTAAGCCTCTCAATTTTGTGCTCCAAACTTTAAAACATCTTAAGTGCCGATATAATGCTAAAAAAGTTGTGGATTTATAGACATACAGAATTTCAGATTTTTGAGTCAGTCATCATGGTGCATGCCTATAATCCTGGCACTCTTGGGATGCTGAGGTAGAAAGACTACAGGTTTGAGGCCAGCTGCAGAGTTACAAACTGCGTTCAAAGCAAGCCTTCACCACATAGCAAGACCTTGTGTCCAAAAAAAAAAAAAAAAGCTGGGGAGTTTAATGGTAGACCACTTGCCTACCATGTACAAGGTCCTGGGCTCAATTCCTAGTACCAGACCAGAAAAATGGACTTTTGGATTTTGAATCAGGGATGCTCAATCTATATTACCCTACCATTCTGGTGGGTGTAAGGTTCAAGTGCACTGTGCTTTTAATTTATACCTCCCCTAACAAAGCTGAACAACTTTTGATATGGTTATTGGCTATTGGACATGTCCTCTTTTTAGGAGTCACTCACCCCATTATTCTATTGAGTAGCTTGTCTTTTCATGTTCTCCTTAATAAATTTTATAATTTGTTTTCACAAGTTTAAAATTTTAACTAGTAAGTCTTCAAATATTAGAAACAAGAAAATGCTAAAAAATTTGGTGACAGCAGTGCATTGTTAAAGTTATAAATATATGATAAACTGACATTAAAACTTAAAACTTCTCTATAAGAAGTACCATAAACAAAAGACAAGTGACAGATCAGAAAGAAAAGTATATGCAACAAATAACAGAAGATACTGCATCCAAATATGTAATATATAAAGAAGAAGAAAGAACAAAAAATCCAACACAAAAAGGGACCATGGACATTAGGCAGGCAAACAGAAGAGAAATACAAATGAACACCCTGTCAAACAAAAACAGTAAGATGCTATTTACACCTACAAACTAGCAACATTCTAAAAATGCAGGTGAGGCTGTCCATAAAAGGATGTATTTATTTTCCTTTTTTGAGGGGGACAGGATCTTGTTATGTACTTCAGGGTGGCCTTGAACTTACTATGTAGTCTAGGCTGGCCTGGGACTCACACTAATCTTCCTGTCTCAGCCTCCCAAGTGCTAGGATTACAGGCACAGGCATACACTACCACATCCAGCTAATAAAAGAATGTTTTCATATACTGTTGGAGAAATATAAATTGATACAGTCATTCTGAAGAACAACTTGATATATCTATTGAAATATTAAATATCATATACACATTTACAACAATCCCATCTCAAAGAGGCATACAAAAATGTCTTTATGAGTTAATATGTGCAAACAAACTTGCTACAGCAATATCCACTATATAAGAAATGTGAAAACAATCTCAATACCACTCAACTTTGGAATATAGTCCTATCACAGAATATTAAGAAGCCAACAAAATGAAGACGGTTCCACATCTACTCACAAGAAAAACTATGTGATTCTAAGTGAAAAGTCAGGTGGTATCAAGAAGGAAGTGAAGCTGACCATGACAGGAGAAACTACTAGTGTCCTGAGCAGAGAAATGACATGTGTTTTATTATTCTAGCAGCTCAAGCAAAGCAAAGAGCCAGAATAAAGGCTCTGAACCAGGGCCATTTCCAGCATGGTCTAGACCCAGTAAGAAATCATTGTGTGGCCAACAAGGCAGGCATCATTTAAGGTAAGTATCAGAGAATACCAGGCTGTATAGGAGCTTGTCAGACAACTCAGGCTTTTCCTTGGAATGAAATGAGAAAGCACTGGACAATTTTGGAGACTAATGGACAGATTTTAATGTATCACTCTGCCTGGTGAGCTGGAAAGGCTTTAGAAAAGCAAAGGCAGGGGCTGGGGATTTAGCTCAGCGGCAAAAAGCGCCTGCCTGGCAAGCACAAGGTCGTGAGTTCAGTTCCCGGTACCGGAGAAAAACCAAAAAAAAAAAAAAAAAAAGAAAAGCAAAGGCAGAAGCAAGAAAGTGAATTAGGATGTTACATGATAAGCTTAACTATGCCTCCTAAAAGATACATTGAAGCCCTAACCCTGGGTACATGTGAGTGCAAGCTTATGTTGAATAAAGTATTACAGAATAAACTTGTCTCCTCACCAAAAATGTGCTGAAATTCTCATCCTGAGTACCTCAGAATGCGCGCATATTTGGAGATACTCATCACAAAGGTAACCAAGTTAAAATGAGATCATAAGGGTAGGCTATAATCCAGTGTGGCTGGTGCCCTTATAAAAAGGGGAAATTTTGACATACGTGTCACATATGTTAAGATGAAGACAGACGGGCTGGGGATTTAGCTCAGCGGCACAGCGCCTGCCTGGCAAGCGCAAGGTTGTGAGTTCGATTCCTGGCACTGGAAAAAACAAAAAACAAAAAACAAAAAAACAAACAAAAAAAAAGATGAAGGCAGAGATCAGTGAAACACCTATACATCAAAAACTGCCAAAGACTGTTAGCAAACACTAGAGGCTAAGTGAAAGGACTGGAGCAGATTTTCCTTCACAACCCTCAGAAGGAACTAACAATAATCCCAGGGTTGATCTCACACTTGTGGCCTCCAAAACCACAAGACAATCAATTTCTGTTGTTAAAGCCATCTAAATGCAGTGCTGTAATTGTAACTTTGCCAATACTTCTGTCTAGAGGCCTGCTGCCATTTCTATCTTCAGTGCAATTTTGTTCCCAAGAAAGGCAGAACTATAACTTTTTCCCTAACAGATTGAGTTGGCGTAGCGTGTTCTGCATTATCAAAAATACTCTTGTAGCTTTGGGATTTTGAATTGGTTAACAGTCATGATGTATGGAAAAGCATGACGTACACTATATAAACTCAGTACACAAAATGACACGTCACATATGTACACATGAGACCTACAAGAATACATCCAGCTAAGCTGCTGATGATTGTGAATGACTTTGTTCTTTGTGTTTTTGTTTCCTGTAATATAGATATTAACTGTTAGAAAATAAAGATTATTTTTAAAACTCAAAAAAGCCATCTAAGCAAGAATTAAAATGTGTTATATACATGTACAAACTCCCCATGATAAATGTAATCATTATGCACTGTGAACACGTACTAATTAAATAAATAAATAAACAAAGTAGCGGGGAAAAAGCCATCTAGTTTATTGTACAGTTGTACCTTGGTACTTGCAGTTCATTGGTTCTGAAAGGCACAATGAGTACCAAACAATTTGTTTTGGCTGGAAAGGGTAGCAAGTCATGAGGCCATCGAAACCAACAAGTTCTACTTTGTTCATCAAGTACCAACTAAAAAATACCAGGACAAAATTTTCTCATCAAAGATAAGATTGTGGCAAATGCTGGTTTATAAGAGAAATCTGGATTCAAACATTCAACTAAGAAATATAAAATAAAACAAAACAAAAAGATGAAAAGAAACAGAAGAACTCAGTAAGGAAAATGAAGAAAAAGAGAAAAACAGTTATGAAAGATCAGACAAAGTAAGAAACAGTAATTCCAAGAGAAAACACAAGGTCAGAGAAGAGGTCATAGGAAATCACAAGAAAATGGAAAAGACCTAATATCTGAAAACAGAGAAGACCATAGATATTGAAAACAAAGAAGATCAAACACATATATTTATTATTCCCAAAAATGTTAATAGAAAAAATAGTGCAAAATCACATTCTACACACACACACACTTCCTGAGTGGGGTGTGGTGGCACATGCCTATAATCTCAGCCTCCTGGGAGGCTAAAGCTGGAGGATCACAGGACCATATCTAGGCCTGTACAACTTAACAACTTAGCAAGACTCTCTCAAAATAAAAAAAAAAGCGCTGCAGATGTAGCTCAGTGCACAGGACCTAGGTTCAATCCCAGCACCACAAAAATTAATTAATTCATTAACTAACTAATATTTTAGTTTGTGAACCATCCCAAAACGTGTAATAGGTATTGTGGAATATTTTTTGAACCAAAAGGTCATGCGATTTCTACAGAAAAAGAAAAACTGATAGCCATTCAACACAGAGGCATAGTTTCTATACTTCACGGGACTAAAACCTTACCAACACCATCCTTCTTCTTAAATATAGAACTAAAACAAAACAAGTATGGGAATTAGGGTTGCAGAATAAATGTAAATTTTATACAAACTCTGAAAATATTACAAAGAACAAAATCAGGAGGATGAACTAAGGAAGATGAAAATGAATTTCCCTATGCAAATCAGCCCATGTGTCACAGCACTAGAGCACTCTTGGGAACAATCTCACAGGACAGCAGCTAGCGTAGAACATGGCTTGCTGCTGCATATGGGAACTTGCTGGAGGTAACAGGACCTATAGAGAGCTAGCTAGACAACCAGGGGGCTGAAAGGAACAAGACAGAAAAATCATATATAAGGTCGACAAAATGATCTTAAATTGAAATGCATGTTTTGTTTTGTTTTGTTTTTTTAAATGGATACTAACCTCAAGGTTTTCATAGTAATATTTCCCCTTAAATTCAGAGGAGTCTTTCTAGAACTTAAAGAATATATATTTATTAGAGGCTCAGCAGTACTTTCTATTTTACTTCTATTGCTCTCCCTTATATTATACTTAACGGATAAAACACTAGTTGGAGAAGAACTAGGGTTTGGTCAATTTTGTCTTGATTAGGAGAGACTTCAGCATGTTATTGCTGCTATCATCACCACACTCCTAATTCTAGTCAGTTCCTCACAGACTGCTGTAATTCTGCCCTTTCATTCCTTCTACAAAGAAAGATGAACACTTTACATAGCTCAAGCAATATTTTTTTCCTGGGCAAAACACACTGGTTTACAAACATATTGCGGAATATCAAGTAACATTTACTTACCCCCAACCACAAACACACTTTATCAGTAGGAGAAACCGAAGCTTTGCAGTACAGGTTATCTGCCAGTAAGAATCTGGTTTCCAGTGAAGTGGTGGACTCCTTTAAAAAATGACAGTACCAGAGAAAGGCCAATTTGTATCACGATTATAAAGGACACATTCCATAGCTGAACCTAAGATATTTAAAACAGTACCATCACGCAGACTAAACATAGCTGGGAAAGAAATGAACACCACTACCAGATAGCTAGGAATATAAATTTGGCTCATTTAATCTCTCCATGTCTCAGGTTCCTCATCTATAAAATAATAATAATAGAGCTGGGTGTGGTGGTGCACGCCTATAACCCCAGCACTTGGGAGATTGAGGTAGGAGGATTGTCGTGAGTTGAAGGCCAGCCTCAGCTACATAGTGAGTTCAAGCACACCCTGAATTGCACAGCGAGACCTTGTCTCAAAACAAAACAAAAAAAAAGTCTGTGCATCTACCAAGACACTGGTAAGTACTGAGTTCATTAATACACACACACACACACACACACACACACACACACACACAGTGCCTAGCTCACAAAAGTACTATACGCAAATTATATAAGTGCTATATAAGAATTAGCTATTACTGTTACTCTACTGGTAATTGATTCTCAAATAATCACTTTCTGAAATCCTTACAAAGTTTACCACACTATTATATACTAGAAACATAGGCATTCTATCATTCAAGGAATAAATCATGTGCATACAATCTTTTGAATACAATATGCTTATGAAATTTAACTAGCTATGTGATTTTAGTCAAGTGTTAACTCACTTCTCTGTAATTATTTACTCAACTATGAAAAGAGAACCTGAAACAAACTAACCCTAAGATTTTTTCCAGCTCTATAAATCTTAAACTCACTCCTAATTCTTAAGCGTTTGACAGTAACAAAAATCCCTAGATGCTTGCTACTTCAAAATAAAGTATTTTTTTTCTCTAACTGCATTTAACCTTTATAAACATTACACATAAATAAAGCAATCCAAGTGTGCGCCTTAGAATAAAAAACATGTCTTTCAGGGAAAGGCCACAAAGCCTCATTCTTACAGAAGCACTTTGCAACATTAGTATGCAGGCTGAAGAAGTCAGACTGGGTCATATAGCATAGATTACATACCCAGCAACCAATGAGTCAAGGAAGACAAGTCTGCCGAAGTATTCCAGTCTGCTCAAATTTACAAACAAAAATGCACTTACTTTTTTCTTCTGCATGTATTTTAGAATTTCCAAAGTCTGCTTGATTTCAGGAATCTGACCTTTTAGTCTATTAACAAGAAAAAGGAGCACTTAGTATTTTGCAGGCAAAAATAGCAGGACACACTCTTACTAGTTTTGCATTTTCTAGTGCTATGTTCTCTTTAGGACTATTCACAAATTAAAAATACCTTATTTCATATGTAAATTCACAAATTTTACTTTCTTAAATATTTATAATACTTTAGATATAAGATACAAATATGTATAAAATAACAATATCTAAAGGACCAATAAAATCTCCATCAAAACATTAATGAAGTTCTTCACAGAACCAGAAAAAAATCTTAAAATTCATATGCAGGTACAAAAGATCCCAAGCAGCCAAAGCAATCCAGATCAAAAAGGGCAATGCTGAAAGCATAACAATACCCAAATTCAATTTATACTATGAAGCCACAGTAACAAAAACAACAGTACTGGTACAAAAACCATGAACAAATGGAATAGGACAGAAAATACACAGAAACAAATCCCTGCACTATAGCCATTTCATACACCAGAGAAAATACACCCTTTTAACAAATGATGCTGGGTAAATTGGATATTCACATGTAAAAGAAACTAGATCCCTATCTCTCACCCTATACAAAAATCAACTCAGAAAGGACCAAAGACCTACGTATAAAATCTGTTAACTTTGAAAAAAAGAAAGTACAGGAAAGGGGCCAGCGGTATGCTCAGTGGCACAGCGCCTGCCTGGCAAGCTCTGAGCTTGATTCCTGGTACAAAAAAAAAAAAAAAAAAAGAAGAAAATACAAGAGAAACACATGAAATCATAGGCATAGGCAACGACTTCCTGGAAAGAACACTAGTATCATAGGAAATAATGTCAGGAACCAACAAATGCAATTCTATCAAATTGAAGTTTCTGCACAGTAAAGCAAACAATTAATAGCCCACAGAACTGGAGAAAATCTTTGCCAGCTACTCTTCTGACAGAGGATTAATATCCAGAATATATAAAGAACACAGCTAGGTGTGTATATCTATAATCCTAGCACTTAGGGAAGATAAGGCAGGAGAATTGTAAGTTCAAGCCCAGCCTGTGCAACTCAGTGAGAACCTGTCTCAAAATTTTTATTTAAAAAAAAGTGTCAACATCCATGAACAGGAATCCCATGAGAAAGGGAAAATTACCAGTTGGGAGAAAAAAATGTGCAAATATGATTAATCACAAAATTTTCAACTAAAGAAAGGCCTCGGCTTCATATGCTATATAAAGGACATACTCACTTCTAGGTATAGAGGCAAAGGAAATGAAATCAACTTAAAAGAGATACCGCAGCACTGTTTACAAACAGCCAAGATATGGAATCAACAACAGATGAACAGATTTTTAAAATATGTTGTAGATACACAATGGATCCAGACAGGACAGCACATGGCTGTAATCCCAGTGCTGAGGGAAGCTGAAGGATCACAACAAATTCAAAGTAGAAGACAGTAGAATAGCCGGGCGTGGTGGCACAAGCCTGTAGTCCCAGAACTCGGGAGGCTGAGGCAGGAGGATCGTTGTGAGTTCGAGACCAGCCTGGGCTACAAAGTGAGCTCAAGGCCAGCCCGGACTGCAACAGACAAAAATAAAGAAAAAGAAGACAGTAGAATAGTGACAAGAAGGGGAGGAAGAGGGGAGGATAAAAGAAGGCTGAATGTTTGGTACCAAAAGTGTTATCTAGTTATCTAGTTCTAGTAGTTCACAACTCAGTAGAGTGACTACAGTTTATAATATTTTATATTTTATGAAGAACTAGAACAAAGGAGCTCAAAACCTCCAAACAAAAAAATAGAGATGGAAATGCTAAAACCTTTATTTGATTCTTATGCATTATATACATGTACTGAAATATCACATTATATTCCATAGATATGTACAATTATTATGTGTCGGTTACAAAAACTAGAAAAAAATTTGATGATTAACTAGGTAACAGAAAATGATGACCACATGGAGATTATGAAATACTAAAAAACTGTTGTAAAACTTAAAGGTAAAGTTAAAGGACAGGCTGCAAGAACAGATTTATAACATAAAGATTACGGTTGAAACTACATATAGCTATCTGCTGCAAAACAACTAGATCATGCACAAAAACAGGACTGCTACATAGCCAATATCATGTGGGTGAGGAAAATAACAGAAAAATAAAAAGGGAAAGAACCAGAAAAGGCTCTGTGTTGAACAGTTAGGACTGGCAAAAGGTAATGTCAGGAGGGAAGGTGCCCATTCCAGCTGGGCCTCTTCCTTGCATCTCAGTGGGTGCTCAGAGATGAAATACAAGAACCTAGAACTAGGCTCAAATGGTCTAAGGCTGGTATCCACTCAGCAGCTCCTGGCAAAACCTAAATCTTCTATGGGTAAAGGTAGACTAGACAGGCATCTACAGTTATAGTAAGCTGACATGTATCAACTAAGAAAAGCAAAAAGATACTCACATATAGACAAATTATAATGAAATAACAAAAGTGGATGATTTTTAAAGTATCCAAAAAAATTAGTGTATATAAAAAGGCTGAACTTAAAAACAACAACTACAGGTTGTTTTTTTTTTTTTTTTTTTTTT